>NC_071115.1:16480208-16785000 GCF_024256425.1 Clarias gariepinus
GCTGAGACCCGCTGAGTGGAACTAGGTAAAGTGTGACGTCAGGTCCCTTTAACGGGCGAAACCCCGTGTAATAAAACGGGCACATTCTGTTTGACGGCAATTTAACCGAATCAGCTCAAAGAAGATCATATTTTGGGCGGGTTTAGCTCCGGAGCAGAGCCAATCACATCGTCGAATTCGGCCTTCGTATTGTTTTGACCTTTGAAACCGCATCACAGCCTACCTCGTGTCGGTGGCGGAGGAAAACTATAAATACAGGAGGCTGACAAGCGCTTGGAGACGAAGTTGTAAAAAACACCCAGGTACTGAGGGTGGAAAGGCGCTGTTAAGAAGGTGAAACGGAAGCAAGAAAATTCACGTCTACAAACTGGAATACCTTTTTTTAAATGTTTATTTGGTTAATGTGAAGAAAGTATTTATATCTACAGTTTTCTATTTGCACTAGTTAACGGTACTTCAACTACTGCGAAGCTTTTTATACGTAAAGTAAGTATCTGTTTATTTGACGTATTTTGTATTGATGTATTGCAATAAAGGTGACTTCGTCGTAGAATACATGCAGTACAATCTTGTATGTTATGCACAGAGAGCGAGAACTTCAATATCCTGCCAAGTTACTGCGTCAGTAAGAGAGAGAGGTTTCAGTATCAGGGAGGGGTTGCTAACTCGAGTAAAACTCACAACCGCAAGCCTTATCATCGTTTATTTCACGGCTGCAGTTGTTTAATGACTGAATTTCTCTTGCGTAATCGTCAAATGTCCGATTCTTTGCGCTGTTAATAACTGAAATGAACAACAGGGTTATTCGTGATATTGCTTTAAAACCGCATTGTTAGGTGTATATTCATATTTCTGCTTATTAGTGAACACGCCGTGTAAATCCGTGCGTGCTTACTGTTCTTGTCTTTAAAACAAGTGTTTCCTTCCGTGTTCTAGAAACATCTCTAATCTCGAATGCATGCCTCATAAAGTAGGATTTATTTCGGAGCCGCAGTTAGCACTGATGCCGTGTGCTTACTGCATACTGGAAGCTCTGTCCACCAAAAGAACATAGCACCTTCAGATTATACTCCTCTGCACATTGGGCTAAAACGATGTTTTAGAGTCGGAGGATAAGCACTGGGTTAGGTTGGCCACAGCTCTGTGGGATATTCTAGTGGAAGCTCGTTATTATGTAACGCGATCAGCCCTGAGAGCTGCGTGTCTCTGACGCCAAACTGCTTACAGCACGCACACTGACGTCGACAGGGCTGCCTCCCCCCCCCCCCCACTCTTGCCTCCAGAGCAAACTGTTGCCGACGATTATGAACAGGTTCTAGCCTAAATGTAACTCAAACAAATCTTCACTATGCAGCAATACGAGCAGACTAATATCCTTCATCTTTGTGGCTGACGTATGGTCCAGTTTTTGTTTTCTTGCGTTTATAAACATGCAATCCAAATAAAACCATTAAAATGATTTTATGTTTTGATAAGTATGCAGTCAATACTTTTATTATAAAAAATTAAAGAGCAGACTTTGTCCATGAGGTTCCAAAAAAAACAAAAAAAAAAAACAGTTTTTACTTGGTTAGTTGAACACAAGGGCACCTGATGGTGATACATGGTGGATGATTACTCCGCTTTTTTAACATGGCTCTCTTTGCTTTTTTTCTCCAAAGGAACTGGATCACTCATCTGTGGAAGGAGACCTTTCCTCAGCAACCAGCACTTTGTTCCTTTGCCTGGCTCCAGCTGAACCTTGTATCGTGCGAGGCTTGATACCACGTGAGATTTCAAGCGGCTTTTGGAAAATACTAATATTTTGCACCTGGTCAGTTTAGCAGCTATGCAGCTTGAAATCCAAGTAGCACTCAACTTTATCATTTCTTACTTGTACAATAAGCTGCCACGGCGTCGCGTCAACATTTTTGGTGAGGAGCTGGAGCGGCAGCTAAAACAGAAGTACGAGGGACATTGGTACCCGGACAAGCCATACAAAGGGTCTGGGTTCCGCTGTATTCACGTGGGGGAGAAAGTGGACCCAGTCGTTGAGCAAGCAGCCAAAGAGAGTGGGTTGGACATCGAAGATGTACGCAACAACCTGCCTCAGGATCTCAGCGTTTGGATCGATCCTTTTGAGGTGTCTTATCAAATTGGGGAAAAGGGACCTGTCAAGGTGCTCTATGTGGATGATAGCAATGAGAATGGGCTGGAGTTGGACAAGGAGATCAAGAACAGCTTTAACCCTGAGGCCCAGGTTTTCATGCCAATCACTGAGCCTGTGGGACCCTCACCCACATCCAGCTCACCGTCCCCTCCCTTCGGCCAATCGGCTACCGTCAGCCCCACCTTCATGCCCCGCTCCACCCAGCCTTTAACCTTTACCACTGCCACATTTGCTGCCACCAAATTTGGCTCCACCAAGATGAAGAGTAGTGGTCGCAATGGCAGCAAGGTGGCACGGAGCTCACCCACCAACCTGGGCTTGAATGTGAACAACCTCCTGAAGCAGAAAGCCATCTCCACTTCAATGCACTCACTCTATGGCCTTGGCTTGAGTGGACAGCAGCAGAAGACCTCTGCCCTGTCCCCGAATGCCAAGGAGTTTGTGTTCCCCAGCCTTCAGGGCCAGGGCAGTCCAAGTGCAATGTTCCCAGGAGAGAGTTCACTTGGCCTGAGTCTTAGCCCTCTCCAATACAGTAATGCCTTTGACGTGTTCGCCACCTATGGGGGGCTGAACGAGAAGTCCCTGATGGATGGCCTAAACTTCAGCTTGAGCAACATGCAGTATTCTAACCAGCAATTCCAGCCAGTAATGGCCAACTAGGAAACAAAGATGCTACTACAATGACCAGAGATATGTGACTGGAAGTTGGAAGAGGGGGTGCTTATTTTCTAAAATTTTGAAAAAGTGGAAAAAAATAGTAAAGAGCAAAAAAAAAATAAGGAAAAGCTTACACGTTAACTGTACAGTCCCAGTGTACAAGTCAAAGAGCATGAGCCCGAGGGTGAAATACTTTGCCCCCTTGAGTTTTTTCCTTTTGTTATTCTTTTTTATGATGAAGCTTGTAGTACTACATGTCCAAGCTTGGTTACCTAAACTCAACATTATTGTTTTTTTTTGTTTTGTTTTTTGCCAACCAAGCACAAAATTATTTTTTATTGACTGTTTTAAGATAACTCTATGAGGAATTAAAACACAAGTCATGGCCTCTTACAGTATTTAAGATATAGCTGGACAGCCAATTTTCAAAGGATTGGCATAAATACTAAGTGGAAATTTCCTGGTCTTTTTTCTAATTGTATAATTTAATTTAGTACAGAGTTTGTAAAATATCAGAGTATATATTGTTTCTACAACATGGTATTGCATTTATATCTTTTTACTACTCCAGTGATCTGTGATGGCTGCAGCAGCTTTTGTGTTATTTCTTTTTTTATTGAAATTGTAAAATGAATCCATCTTTAAAACATTGACTATTCTGAGGATTGTGTACAGAATATTCCGTAGTGGTGGGATTTAAGAATATTTGCTTTTTTTTGGAAAAAAGAAACAAGAGTTGTATTTTCTGTTAAAAGTTAAGATTTTTGCTATATTATGACAAAATGTAATCGTATATTAATTTTGTACCTACATTGTGCAATACTTGATAAAAACACGGTATAACAAAAGTATTGAGTCAGTGTCTTACATGTTAAGAGGGACTGATAGTTTATTAAGTTTGTATTAAAATTCTTGAAAATATTTTCCTGTCTAAATATTTATTCCAAAGAAATGCTAGGACTGTGTGTCTATCAGTGCATGATACAAGTGGAATCTTTCCAGGGTCTGCACACATTTTACTCTATTAACTTGTATGATATTTATGGAGCTACGATAAACTTAACACCATGTACACACTTGAATTCAAATTGTAGTTGATAAAATTTTTTATGCTTGCATCAGATCCTACTTAAAGCTTCATTTTAAACCATATTCTGAAGTTCTTATGCATCAATTGGCATTTTACATTTTTATATCCACAGTCTGTATACTAATCACATTATGTAAATAACATCTGTGGTAGTAAAGATTACATAAGTCTTTACTTAAAACAAAAAAAAACATTTTTTTTTTAATGAACATTCACTACAAGGAAATGTATTTAAATACTACAGTCCTGACTCTCCGGTTAAGTACTTCTTTGCTAATAGCTTTAATGTCCTTGAAATGTCAGGACAGGTTTGTTAGAACAAGCCTTGGTGGTAGGGAGGGGTGTTCCTTTGGCAGAGTATTGATGCACCCTCCAGGCTAATCTCATTTTGTCCCTACCCATGTGGCTCTGATATAGCCCTGTGTGGTTTGACAGATATATCAGAAGAGGTTGAGAATGGGGCTGGTCTTGCTAGGGCCTCCAGTCCTGGGTCCAGTTACCCCCCCTCAATGCTTACACAAACAGGTGGAGAGAGCAGTTCTTGGCAAGTTCTAAAAATGGCAACCTAGCATGACTTAATGGCTTCCCAACTACAAGAAGTAAATTTAGGCTATTTTAAGCTCACTGATTAGTAGGGTTTATTGAAAAGTGACAGCTAAGTGGGAAGTTTAAATATATATTTACACATTTGCAGCTAACATGTCACATTCTGGAATGAACATTAATTTTATTGCTAGGTTAAAATTAAATGATGTACCTTTTCAGGGGTCAGTCCTACTGTTTGGTAATGTTTTATAATTGTAGTTTGTTGGAGTATTAAAACCTGGAGGGTATTTTTTTTATATTAGCTTATTGTTTACAATTTGGCTGTTCCAAATGACTTTGGTTGCTTCTCTGTTTCGTTCACATGATGAAAAGGGAGATTGTTAGTGGCCTTTTTTTTGTTGACAGGGTTTTGGCAATTGTAGTAGTTTTATCCCATATGGTGTTGTTTCCAAACTATTTGCTGTATTGGTCTAGTTTGTAGTATCTTTGCAATCCCGATCACTCAACATTGATGAACATGCATCATTGAGCTTGATTTGTGTCAAGTCCTTATTCTTATAGACATTCTGGACTGTCTTATTCTTAGTGTTGTGTTGTGAACTGGCAGACAATAGTACAAATGCAGACCCAGCATAATATTTCATCAGATTAAACAACACATTTTAAAATACTGAGCAGAGCTGATAAACATAAAAAAATAAAGCTTACATAGTTAATTAAATACAGATTTTTTTTTTTTTTTAAAAAGAAGAATGTCTTGTTCTGCTCATCCAATCATATGCATTTATATAAATAATAGAGTTAAAGGTTGCTCCACAAAGCAAGGACTAGCTACAGTACATGGTTAGAGTCTTTGATTTAGAAAAGCTAGAGTTTTTACACACTTAGATATTTCTCTTTGTATTTACATTTTTTTTTCTGCTTAGCAATAAAAGACAACTGTACAAAATTAAAAAGCGAAGAACCTGTCTGTTTATACTATCTGTTTATAGACAAGCTATTTCCTAATGAATATGCATTAAAATGTAACTTACTGTTCAACACTGTTAAGCTTACACAGATTTTTTTTGTTTAGAGTTTAATGTAACTGGAGATTTATACCATGTAATTATATTTTTCTGGCATAGACTTTTAAAGTGGACCTACTTTCAATGTACTATATCACCCCATTGCTACAGGAGGTGCCACTCCCTTTTTTTTTTTTTTTTTTTGGTGTGTCTTTGGTGATATTAGAAAGAGAAAGGATTTCTGTGAGAAAGGGTAAAAGAGACCCTTTCTCACCTCTGTGCTTTGTACTTGTGAGCGGTTTGTAGGCCTGGCAGCTCTCTCCAAGCCAGTGCCCAGTGTGAGTAAGAGGATGAGCTGTCTGAAAAGACCCAATTCAGTGTTGTAGCAAGAGATAGGTTGCCACTGTTTAAATTTTTTTTCCAGAAAAAAAAAACATTTTACACCTTTAAATTAACCAAAGGCTGTATTGAAAGGCATGAAGTGGTAATGACAAAAGGGTTTGCTTAGATAGGTTTCTTTGTTTATTTCCTGGAGGACAGGTGTTCTGCACACTTTGGTGATTTTACTGCTTAAAGATGTCTCAAGTTAATTATCAGGTGTAGTAGGTGTGGTAGATGAGCGAAACCACCAAGCTCTGCTGGACAGCATCCCTCAAGAATTAGAGTTAGCCCCCATGTCTTTGTTTAAATGCATATCATTCTTTCAGTTTTTTTTCTCTCTCTTTGACTCGCCCTGGACTAGTGTTTGGAATATCTTTCCGTTGGCTCTTGAAACCTGTAAGGAAGTCCTTAGATGTTCCACATCTGGTATGTTTCAGCTGGTCTCACAACTCTGAAACCTCAGTCATTTCTGCAAAATGCAGACTTGTCTTCACACACCCATACACACACCTTTTTGTGTAATTCTTTCTCAAATATTTTTTCTTTTTTTTTTAATCTTACCTTTTTTCTCAGAGGAATGAGGTGACAATAGTAAAGAGACAAAGACAGAAAGAATATTACCCCATAGCTGTAGTAGGCAGAAAGGAGATGAGTGTGAACCCGTAAGGACTAGGGCATCTTAATAATTCAGTCAGAGAGGTAGTGGAAAAACATTCCCCTCAGTACATGCATTGTAAGGAAAAAAAAAAAAAGATGGTCTGTAACATATGAAGCTTTGCAGGTGGCCAGTGCAGATGGGAATCAGTGCCCACAACTGACTCATGGAGCTGTTGTTTTCATGCAAGCTGACATGCTATTTTATATATTTTTAAAAATAATTTCTATGACATTCTGTATATAAGATAAGATGACAAATGAGATTTTTATTTGTGAGAAATATAGAGGGTTTTTGTTGAAAAATGTATACAGTATTTTTTCAGAATAATTTCCATTGTTGGACCTTCCATTGTTGGAATTCATTTTAGTATTTAAAACTTTTGTTATGTAAATAGAGGTCTTAACACTGATTATTACACTAATAACTGTCAGCTATAAAAATTCACCATATACTAGTGCCTTATTGTCTCAACATATAAGATTGTATATAAAGTTGCCTTATAAAATGTTACAATATAATAACTTACAATATAATGTGTATATATATTATATTGTGGCTTCTATGTATAATAAAATAAGATTTGTTTTATTGATAATTAATTAATTAATTAATGCCTAGTGAAAGTAATTTGCAGAATGCAAATAACATGCAGAAGTATGGCTATTTATGCAACACAGGGTAGCTATTTTTTTAACATACAAAAATATACAGTACTGTGCAAAAGTCTTGAGCCACAACTTGAATTTAATTAAATTAAAACAAATGTTTTTACTGCAACAGGCTACAAAGTGCCTAAAGCTAAAATTACAAATTGGTTGTTTTGTACCAGCCTCAGCAGCGGCTTCATTTCCCCTCTCATCTGTTCCAACCACTCAGCATTCAGCATCACCATATTAATCACCAGCCTGGTCATGTCATCATCTTCACCTGTTTCTCACTGGTTCATGCCTTAGGTTAGATAATTTTTTTAAATGATTGAATGTTTCATAGGTCACTGTGTGGTTTAACACACAAAATACATTCCTCTGAAACTAGTAAGGTACAGGGAATCCTGGAGAACTATTTCTTATGAATATCTTAAAATACAAGAAAGTCTGGCCCTTTTAAAAGTAAAACCTGAAGCAGTGAGAGGAGGCTCAAGACCATTGCACAGTACTTCATGTTTTAAATAAAATTTCCTAATAACCCTATAGTTCATGCCCTAAGAAGTAAACAAATACAGATGCATGAAAGATTATGTAACATATTTTCATGGTGACCATACTCTGAGACCACCACAGAAATGGCAGCTTGATAATATATGATTAATACTGTGCTGTGATATAATTTTACAGTATTTTACAAGTCAAAACTGGTTACTGTTATAGTTCATCTGTTGGTATCTTGGATACCTCACTGTTTTAACTTTAGTTTGACTTGAGTGTGCAAGGCCCATCCCCACACACAAGACTGCAGAATTTGAAGTTTACCTGTGAATCTGTTGTTGGACTATGGCTATATATTTTGTCATCTAATTGAGACATGTGGCCTCTTGAAAAAGTTTTGTGTTGTGTTATTAAATCTAAATTCATTTAGATCTAATAACACAACACAATAATACATCTTATACTGTATATGATTTTAAAAACGTATACAGTATTTTTTCAGAATAAATTCCATTGTTGGACCTTCCAATGTTGGAATTCATTTTAGTATTTAAAACTATTGTTATGTAAATAAAGGTCTTAACACCGATGATTACACTGCTAATTGTCAGTTGTAAAATTCACCATATACTACAGTAGTGCCTTATTGCTTAAAAGCAATCATCAATTTTAAAAATCAATAACTGTAGAACAGAGAAGTCTTCATTAAGGCTATACTGGTCTTGCATGAAGTGGTAGGAATTTTTTTGTATATATTTAGCTTTTTTTATGTATATAAAACTATAACTTAAAGTGGTCCAACCGTTTCTTTGGTTGCATATACAGTAGTGCTTATTTGGGCAGATGATATAAGCACACTTGAGGGAATGTAGGAGGAGTGGAGTGGCTTTACTCGCCACGGGCATTGTTGCATAACTGCATAAATGTATGGCATTTTCCATCAATTAATGGAATGGAGGAAAAAAGATTGCATTATTTTCAAATGCACTCATGGATTAGCTGAATTGAAATCTCTGTATCTGGAACAATGCATACTCAGAGAGAAATAAATCTAACTTAGTTGGCATTGTGCCTTAAACTACTGTTTTATTTAGCTATATCTTTTCCATACAGAGAAAGTGTGTGAGGTTTTTAGTGATGAAAAGACTACAAAAACACTGACCAATAAAAGTACCACTGTAGTAGTAAAAATGAACTTGAATAACAAGTAAAAATAGTGATCAAGAAAATCAGTAAAAAAAAAAAAAAAAGACTACTTTATAAATAGCTTTTTAAACAGTTTATCTCCAATTACCCAAATAATCCACAAATGTTGTATATTTTGGGAATGCAACTGTAAATAATTATGTTAACTAGGCATGGAATGAACAAGTCAACAGTATATAAAGAAACAATGTTAGCTGGCTAGCAAATTTAGCAAAATGTTGTTTGGTTGAAAGTAGCTAGCTTCATTAGGTAGCTCATGGAGACTCTTACTGTACATGTTTGTAGCTGCATAGTCAAGTATTTGGCAATGATGCTTATCCATATAATCCTGGGCATGACGTACTGTATACTCTATATATAACTATGCCAGTGGTGTAAAAAAAATAAAAAATCTGAAAATCTGGGTAGCTAGCTAGCTAGCGTAACTCATTAAGCTAGCTAATGGTTTTCCTGTTTGTTTGTTTTTTTTTTAAATTAGCTATTTATCTTTGAGATGCTCATATCTCCACAGGTTTTGGCTAGCATTTCTGCAGCCTAGTATTAAGGGCATTATTTTCTGCTGTTTCATTCGATTTAAAATGAAGTTACCTGAGAAATTAGACCAAGGATACTGTCTCAGCCTGAAATGTAGTCTTTCAGCAGGAAGCTGGCTTATTTTGATTGGGTTTTAAACTGAACAATTTAAAATGGGACCTAACAGTGTTACAAGATTAAGGGCATTGATATTTTTAATACAGCTCAAGTAAATGTAATAAGATATGATATAATTATATGCAAAGTAGAGTGAACTATGTACTTAAGCACTTCTAGGCGGTTACTTTCCACCCTTAAGGGTATTGTAGCTTTAGATGCAACACACAAAATTGCCTACACACACTTCATACTAAATAATCAACACAGACATGTTTAATAAAAATATCTTATGAAATATTTAATGCAAAAGTACTGCAAAATGAAATAAATTGCATCTACATAAATATTGCTTTTCTGTAGCATAGAAAATATTTATATGTTAAATGGTTAAAAATAAAGTTTAATGTCAAATTGTAATGGCTTTTTAAATGCTTTTATTAGTTTGCATATAATGAAACATCTAAATACCTAATCATAAATTACCAGGTAATGAAGATGTCTTGGAATAAATTGTAAAAGAAAATACAGTATGTTTTAACTGTGCATGTATGTGCAAACATGCAAACAATTTAATCTGTCACAGGAAAGATGAGTGACTTCAATCTGCTGTACAAAATGTGTTTGCTAGCTGCATGTGACCCGAATGACCTGTGCAATGTCCCTCACATGGGCCCCATCAGCGACTGATAAGGCTGGGTAGCCTTAGGTCATCTTGGGGTCAGAGCTCCTAGGACGCCGTGTTCTCAGTGCCAGGTCTGAGACTTATTACCCACATGCCCTCTCCAAGGAGCATGAGAAAAACAGCTCTCCAACACCATGGGTAGCTGAGGTAATTTAAACTCTCTTGGTCTAATACAATCAGATGAGTTAGATGAAACTCAAGGTTGTACAATATAATGCACAGTGACAATAGAATATTGCTTATGTATAAATCATTATTCTCTGTATTCGCATGCTTTTACCTTTTGCAATCTTTAGTGTTATGGGTTGTCAGGAAATTTCAAATCATTTAGAGCAGAACATTTGCTCTGTCTGTCATTTCCAAACAACTATAGTGTTTGCCTGATGGAAATCTTCTTTTCTCTCCTGGTAAGGTGTCTGAAGCAGAGCCAAGCAGAAGGGTTTGTGAAATCACAAATCAAACGGTTCCCCTCTCACCCAGCCCTAAGAAATTTCACGGGCGATTTCACTGTCAAGATGGACAGTGTATGACATGTGGGTGTGCAGTGGAGCATTGCGGCTTGCTGTGAAGAGTTGTTGAGAGGGTGCTGGGACCTTGTTACGTTATTACGTGTTTTCTTTAAAAAAGATAAGAAAAAAAAAACAATATGTATAAAACACATTGCACTATATGTATACTGTTCGTGTCTTCAAGCATTTGTCCTAAAGAGAGTGCCGACATTTCGTACCCAAAATTTGTTTCCTTCATATAAATTCTTGTGTGTTTTATCTTTGGTACTGTACATGCTTCATTTCGGCAGACTTAAGGCCTATTCCATGAACATCTTGCACAAAGCAGGAATATACACTAAATAGGACAGCAGTCAGTGTACTGCATATTCATACACATCATTCTTAGGTTAGAAAATAAGAGAAAGTTGTGCAGTGGGCAGAGCAAGCTTTATTAGAAGCCAACATGATTTAAGGAAGCCCTTGGCAAGGCTCCAGGGCATAATTCTTGCTGATGTCTGCACTGAAACCTGGCATACACAGCACATGACCCAGGTGTCGAAGCAGAAAAGAACAAAACAACAACCACTCTTACATTTTTAAAAAGTTAAAATGTCTCTCACCCACATGTTGAAAATAACAGGCTAAAAGCTTTATGTGGTAGCATGTTAGCATCTTGCTAATAAGTTCTCACTTCTAGACAAATTAATTACTTGATAAATTATTGCCTAAACTGAAGCTGATTTAACCAGGAATTTCTTTAGGCACTTTATTAAATCCAAGCTATGAAAAATGTGAAGCTGAATGCTATACTTAATCTCACAAATTTAAAAAGCAGTGAATTAATGCTGTTTACAATAAAGAAAATTATAATATTGTGTGACATACAAATATGTTACATTTCACTGAAAACTTACAATACTAGTTTATTTTAACTATGACCATAGCTATTTTGTACTTTGCTGCTTTATTTCAATTGATTTTAAAACAATAACAAAGATATTAATTTGTTATTTCTGCAGTGAAATATTTTTTAAAATTATCATTATTTAATATAGATTTCTTAATTCAAAACCTGCTTGATCCAGTCAGAGTCAAAAGGCATTTAAGGTCTCAGGTGTCACTTGTCCAATCTATGCCTGCTTGATTTCTTCATCAAGATCATGTACAGAAGATGGTTTCTTGACTGCTACTGCCTGCATCAACAGCTTTTAATGGATTTAGATTGGAAGATGACACAGGCCATAGCTCCAGAAGGTGAGTGGCCTTGTCAGTTTTTCAGTTAATTAGCACAACTCTTTAGCCAGATAGGCTAGAACTAATTAGTTTTAATTGTTTTGTGCACAGGGAGAACAAGAATGCATGGCCTATGGTCTTAATACTTTTGACCTCCTTCATGAATTTCTACACATACTCATGCTTTTTGATTTCATATGGCAAGACTTGTTCTAGCTTGTAAAAGAACAAAGTCATAAAAAAAAAAAAAAACAGGGAACAACTGTTAAAAATTGTAAGAAATATTGTTTGCATTTCTATTTTAGGAACGGCTGACCTGATGTTGGCTTACTAAAAGATTAAAAGGTTTTAATGTGAGAAAATATACTATTAATGCTCTGTACACCACACTGAATTTGAAATGAAACATTTAAGATGTGAGCAAAGTCAAGACTTTCAGCTTTAATTCTAGGGGTTTGACAAAAGTTTGTCCTTAACCAATTAGGGGGTTATAGCCATTTTCATACAGGCATCCCCAATATGAGGGCTTATAAATAGTGGAACAAATTATCCCAAATGCACACATAAATACTTGGATGAAAATACTTTGCAATCAATGACTGCCTGAAGTTCCAATGGCAACCATACATTACAAGCTTATGCCATAACATTGCCTCCACCACGTTTGACAGATTATGTGGTATACTTTTAATCATGAGATGTTTCTTTCTCTCTTCATAATTTTTATTCCTATCATTATGTTACAACTGCCTTTGGTTTCATAAGTTCAAAGAATCAGGCAAATTCTAATCTGGCCTTACTGTTCTTGATTATTACCAGTGGTTAGCACCTGCATTTACTTCATAAAGCCGCCCCTGGATTTTTAGATGTAGTAAAGGGGTTGTTAAGGGTTAAGAATGTTCCAAACTGTTGTGTTGGCCACTCCGTATGTTTCTGCTATCTGACTGATGGGTTTAGTTTTTTTTTTTTTTTTTTTAGCCTAATGATGGCCTCATCTCTTGCATAGAGAACTCTTTGGACATCATGTTGAGAGTTTGAGAGGGAAACATTAGTCATGAATTAACAAGGGAACAGGCCCCACCTGGCTATGCACCTTTTTGTCAACAATTTGTTCCATTATTTATGAGTCCCCCAAAATGGGATGCATGTATAAAGATGGCTGTAATTCCTGAATCATTAATGCCATATGAAAATTTTGACTGCGTTCACATCTGGAGAGTTTCACTTCAAATTCAATGTGGTGTTGTATAGAGGCCTAATGCCCAAACACTTTTTTGTTCCAAAATATTTGGACAAGACTGTAGCTAGGTAGAAATATTTACAAACAAAACTGATCAGCTTCTATCAATTGTGAAATAAATGGAATGACCCTGTGTTAGTCATATTGTAGAATTTCTTTTAGTAATGAAAATAAATGGAGCATTGAATACAAAGCGAGTTTGTATGATGCGAGAGTGTATGATGTCCTTGCAGATAAACCCCACAAGGTCCTTTCACGTTTTACCCTCATTGTAGATGTGCATTGTTTAACCTTAAAGTAATTTAACAAAATAAATCTATTTATGAAGTATAGTGATTTTTACAGTGTCTAACGTTTACTAGCATTAATAACCAAATCAGTTTGGAGTTTTATATGTTCACCAATTTGTGGGTTCTATACATGGCTACACAGCTTTCTCCAACTTTTTAAAATTTTGCTGGTACCTAACCTGGCTTTTCTAAATTTCCCTAAATGTGACTGTTTTTTATGATGGATGGGTCAACGCTGGCTAAAAAAAGGCACCTAATGCACTACAGCTTGACATGCAACCAGCACAAGGCTCTTAATCCCCCAAATCCCAATCCAATCGAGCCCCCATGGAATTCAACAGACAAACAAGTCCAATCTACCTCACCCCGCAACCCACAGCGACTAAAGAATCCACTGCCCATGTCTTGTTGCCAAACACTGCACACCCCTGGGGTCTTGTGAAACCATGTCCCAAGGGGCCAAAGTTGCCTGGCAGCACAAAAAACTAACTTTACACAATACCCGGCATAATGTTTTGCATTGTTATGTTATGGTTGATTGGTGAAGATCCATCAGGGGAAATCTTCTGATCAGGGCCAGAAAAAATAACTAGATTTAATATGATTAAGCTTTCTGGTCTTCTACACCCTGTTTTTTGTGTTTTAATAGAGAAAAGTTTAATTTGCTTTCTGTTCTGTTTTGTTCTCTCTGAGACAATATAAACTAGCTGAATTAGTATTCCTATTCATACTTTTTGAAAGAATACCAATGCCCAATTACAATGGAAGTGGACTTTATATTAACTTTAACACCTTTCCTGTTATACTAAAGTTACAGCATCTTCACACTTACAGTATGACTGCAAATCAATCCCTGCTATCTGCTATCACCCAAATGAGGATGGGTTCCCTGTTGGGGCTGGTTCCTCTCAAAGTCTTTTTATATTGTCATCTCAGGGGGGTTTTCTTTGCCACCATCGCCACCATCTTGCTCAACAGGGGCAAACTCACTCACTCATCTTCTATACCGCTTTATGCTGTATTTAGGGTCACAGGGACCTGGAGCCTACCCCAGGAGGCTTAGGGCACAAGGGAGGGTACACCCTGGACAGGGTGCCAGTCTATCGGACAGAGTGCCCACTCTATCACACACACACTCATACACCCATTCACACACTACAGGCAATTTGGGAACGCCAATTAGCCTTACCTGCATATCTTTGGGCTGTGGAAGGAAACCAAAGTACCCGGAGGAAACCCACCAAACACGGGGAGAACATGCTAACTCCATGCACACAGAGACGACCCAGGACTCCGGAGGTGCAAGGCGACAGTGCTAACCACTAAACCACCGTGCCACCGCGCCGCCAGGGGCAAACTGATAATTATAATTTGTACATATTTCCTTACACTTTTCAAACTTATTTCAATCATTTTTACCTCTTTAAAACTCTTGCATTGCTACATAAAATGGAACGGTATTGAATTAACATTTTTGCCAGTTAGTGTTAAATAATAACTTTTTGTCTGTTGAAACCATATTTATCACTGCAGTAATTATTCAGTGGAAGGCTCTTATCTATTTGCTTAGTTACATCCAGGTGGTTACTTTCTTTTGGCCGGGCAGTGCATATACTATACACGCACATAAGTTAATTTGGTTCATAGTCTTTACTTTATTCTAAATTTTGTGTAGTTAAACAGACATCCACAGCAACAAAACATCAGTACTTATAAGGTGTATTGTATACTCTAACTTCTTTGCTTCCCTATTGTTTCAAAACTGATAGACTAATAAGCATTTATATATTCAACTGAATGTGAACGTGAATTATTCATAGCCAGGCTCAGCTATCATGGTCTGCCTCTGGAGCTTGTGAAATTTATTACTAAAACAAAGATAACCTGAGAAAAATGTTGAACTTTTTTATCCTCTGCCTACAGGTTCCTTTTCACCTCTTGACAGCACCTTATACAAACATTCACTTCAACCTTTCAGTTAGTGGCATCGACTTTCTCAGAAGACCATAATCGGACATTGTGTGTAACATTCCAACATAACCGCCCATCTTTCTTTCTCTCACCTCCCTCTTTCTCATCCTCCCACGTGCACAAACACACACTTTGTTTCCTGGCAACATGTAAGCGTGGGGAGGAATGTTGAAGGGCTCTCGTGTCACAGAAGGCTGTAGCGTCCAGCACACACACACACACACACACACACACACACACACACACACACACTGATTCACTAAGTAGCTGTACACACTGTTTGGCTGTAGGACATTGAGGAACTCATTTTTTATGCCACCTCCGCCATACTAGTATAAGGTACCTTAGACGCTTTAGGACATCTTTATGTTTGCTGGAACTGGAAAGTTTGGAGCTAGTGGATTTATGGAGTTTAAATGTGTTTGCCCTGCAGTCAAAAGTTCTGCTTGTTAGATTATAATTTGGTCACTGTTGATTACATTTCTGCACTTCTTCTACTTTATTTTAAGACACAATTTTCTATAAAGTATTCACATAATGTTAAAGCTTATATACTCACTAAACATGCTAGTATTGAGTTGGACCCATTTTTGTCTTCAGAACTGTTTTAATTCTCCTTAGGAAAGATTTAACATGGTGCTGGAAACAATACAAGATTTTGGTCCATATTGACATAATAGCATCAAGCAGTTGCTGCAGTTGTTGGCAGCACATCCTGATGCAAATTCCAATTCCATCACATCCCCAAAGTGCCCTATTGGATTGGGATCTGTTGACTGTGGGGGCCATTTGGGTACAGTGAACTCATGTTGTGTGTTCAGCGATGCTCTTTGGCATACCTCGGTTGAAACAAAATGTTATTTGAGTTACAGTTGCCTTTCTATTAGATTGAACCAGTCAGGCCATTCTCCTCTGACCTCTGGCATCAACAAGGCATTGTCACTGAAAGAACTGCTGCTTACTGGATGTATTTACTTTTTCAGATCATTCTCTATAAACCTTAGAGATGGTTCTATGTGAAAATCCCAGAAGATAAGCAGTATCAGAAATACAGTATCAGAAATACATCTGGAACCAGCAACCATGTCACAAAGTCACTTAAATCACCTTTCTTAATAGTTCGAGTGCCAACTGATTGTCTTGACCATCTTTACCTGCGTAAAATTCATTGAGTTGCTACCATGTGATTGGATGATTAGATATTTGTTTTAACAATGAGTTAAACAATATCTAATGAAGTGGCCCATGAGTATATATTTATGTTTAGGGTATATAAAGTACACCTTCTTGTATGCATTCATTTTTTTCTGATACAGTGCTTTAAAAGTGATGTATTGCATACATATTAATACATTTTCATGCCATTAAAAGATACTGAAAACTGTGCTGTTCCACCATTCTACAGTATTCCTATAAAGGGCTATAACTGTAAAGTATTTTCAATACTGGCATTTCAAAATCATGGACCAAATACATACATACATACATACATACATACATACATACATACATACATACATACACACGTACGTACATACATACATAGCATGTAATGATTATAGATTTAATCAATTTTTTTCAAACAGGTAACCATTTGGCATATGATGGATACCTAACAGTCCTTCACCAAGAATATATAGACAGTTTAGTTGAGTAAAATATCATGTGCTTTTGTTTTGCAAGTTTAGTCTCAAAGTTTAAGGCAGATGTTATTTGCACCTGAGTTAGTGCACTTGTTGCACACACTTTAGCTGTTCCCAGTAGAATAGCTTAATCTACTGTAACATTAGCTTTTTTATACTACAGAATAATAAATAAATCACTACATTGTGATTTTCTATTTTATTTTTATTTTTTTATTGGTCAGGGCTTAAACAAGCCGATTAGAATTTTGTCCTATTGTGACCTCATACTTTCCCCGCCTCGTTGCTCAGCTCTGTTGGGTGGAGATTATTTCAAGTAGTACAATAAAGCCTAGAAATGCTTAAGTTAAACTTTGTGGACTGTGAGTGTGTGTGTGTGTACAAATAGCTGTACTGTGACCAGTGCTATTTGCACCGGGTGACACTGCTTATTTTGAATGGTCTCAGGGTAAAACCAGGTTCACAGAGCTCTTAGTCCATCTGGATAATTCTAGAAGCTAAAAGCAGTTTGATATATTTTAATAATAAAAAGAGCTATCATCTTAAATACATATTAAGCAACTTTTTGGTCTAAAGAAGTTTTTATAATTGAAGATCAGTGTCAAGAAACAGAGCTCCTTTAAGTACAATGGAAAAAGTGTAGAATACCAGTAAAAAGTCTGTTATGGATTATGGACTCCAGAGCAGCTCTACTTTTGCCACACCGAGTTTAACCAAGTGTTTGGATTTGAAAGTCAAATGGAGTAGTTTCAGTCTAGTGCCCAGTGTCAGAGCTAGGCTGTGCATGGAAAAAAAGCGCACCAAGGAATAAAAAATACTACATTCTCATCTTCTTCGTCCAGCCTGCAGGGGATCAGCTACAGCACCAAAACTGCAATCCACTGCCTCCTGGATTATTAAGTGTGAAAAACTCACTCTCCATAAAAATGTATTGCGATGAAGCAGCAGGCCTGGCCACAGTTCCTAACAAATTTTTTTTCAAGGTGTTACATCATTCTGAGTGTCCAGCCACAGACTGTATGAGAGGTGAGTTAAAGTTACAGCTGCTTCAGGTTGAACTACTGGTCCAAAGCCAGGTACTGTATTTGGTTTAGCCTTGTTGTAAAGCGTGTGATCCCTGACCTAATTGCAAATCCACACAAATAATTGTTTTTCTCCAACGTAAGGAGTCAGATAGAGTTTTTTTGGATCTAAACAGCCTGTACTCTTTCCCCTTTATCTTCTCAGCCTGCACTCGTAGCCAAAAACAAGTCAGGAAACAGCAAATCATGCTACAGTCCTACAAAGCATGCATGTGAATGTGTGTATGTACTGTATGTATATATACAAAAGTCTTAGGCCACACAGAATTCTGAAATCCTTTAAAATAATGGAACTTAATGTTCAACATCTCGAATATTCAATACACACTAATAAGCCATAACATTTAAAATGTAAAACATCATGCCCAATATTGTGTAGAAAAATACCGGGGTGGCTCTGGTCCCTTGGGGGTTTGCTTTGGTGTCTGGCATCAGAACATTGGCATCCTCCATGAATCGAATTTGTTTGTTCAGTGCATTCCATAGGTGCTTAATTGATTGAGTTCTGGGGAGTTTGGAGGCTGTGTCAGCAGGCTTGGGCTCTTGCTAAGGCATTGCTGAGGCTTGCTCTCTACTAAACCTCATGCCTGACAAGTTGTGATGCACTGGATGTTTGCCTTTTTGTTGTTGCCAGCTTGACATGGGTCATCTTTTCATAACCTTTGGTCACAGTGTAGATGGGCCCATTATCCTGTCACCAGTTTACTGGTATATAATTGATAATCAATGTAATAATTTAATTAACCTGGGAGGTGTTTTAGTGTTGTGATCAGTGTATTAATAGTAGATTCTGCACTATTTCTAGATCATTGTTTAAATGTAGGCAATATTGCACTCTGATGATTTTTAAGGTTAATTATAAGGTCTTTTATCTCAAACTTGTGGAGTCCACACTGTCATTAAAAGAAAAAGTGGGATGTACCTATACCAAAATTCTGAAATCCATTCAGAATTTTTACTTACGTCAGAATAATATTATTTAAGATTAATTGTATTGATAGAATAGAAATTAATGCAGGATTAGAAAACAAAAGTAATTTCACCCTATGATTAATACATTTTTCTAAATCATAAAGAATAGAAGAATAAAAGCATTTTCACTAGTTGTCTCAGACTTTTTGACCCCACTATGTATGTATATGCACGTGTGTAGAATACAGAGCATATTAAAATGTTTCTTGAACCCAAGGGACAAACGTGTGTATTGAATGAAACTTAAAAGAAACTAAGGACTTGCTTTGTGCTGCTACATTTCACTCCACTTCCTTCCTCCTTTTCTACATCGCTTTTATTGCTGCACTTCTCACCACTTGTGAAGGGCCAAGTAAATTTCCACACTTAATTCCGATTTCTTCAGGAGGTAGTGCAGTCTGTCTTTGATTTTCTTCTCATCAGTCTTGCTGATTAAAAAAAGGGTGGAGGAAGGGATGTTTAAAAAGGCAAGAAAGCTTTGTACATAAAGGGATTCTGTGAGCTTATGTAATTATTCATGTTAATAAAAATTGCCCTGAGTGACTAAAAAGGTTTTTCACCAAAATCTTTAATCACACATTATGATAGCTTGTGATTTCCTCATGTTTCGCTGCACAGAGAAGGGAAGTCTAACAGCACTGGGGCAGTTAATATTTCTGTTTTAGAAACGCATTATTATTTATTTTTTTATTTGTTATTTTTTGCAAAAGATCTAATTTATTTAAGTCAAAAGGATCTGTGTATTAAGCTTAGATTCTGGTTAATTTGTCTTTGTAAAGATGCGACTACATAAATATGTTGGTGGTTCAATTCCTACCTGACTTTTCATGAATACCACAAAATCAGGTTTAATGAGATATTCAGTCATATATGGTTCATATGAAGTTCTGGTTCATATGGTTTGTATAAAGTTGCATTTCTGCAAATGCAGAAGTTTGTAGACATCTGACCATCGCACCAGTTATGTGGTTCTTCTCCAAACTATTGCCACACATTTGTACAGAATGACTTACATTGTAAGTCACTTTACACTGTAGCATAAAAAGTTTTTTTCAATGGAACTAAGAGGCCCAAATCTGTTTAATCATGACCATGCCCCTTTGCACAAAGCCAGCTTCATAAATGCCTGACCTCACTAATGCTCTAAAGCCATGTCCTAAAATCTAGTGAAAAGCCTTTCCAGAAGAATGGAGATTTTCAGGGTGACTAAATCTGGAATCAGTTGAAAAATCACATATGGGTGTGACTGTCCAGCTTTTTACAAACTTTTCATCATAAAGTACTGTATTTTTAAAAATGATTATTGGTAGAATTAACTAATACTATTAAAAAGAACTGCCATTAAATGTTCAGTACCAATGACAATTAAGCAAATGCACATGCACTAGAGATATGGTAAATAGATAGATTAATTAAATTATCTCATTTTCTGTAGCAGGCATCATAAAGCCTGGAACTTATTCCAAGAGACTTCAACATGAGGCAAGGTAAACCCTAGACAAGGTGGCAATCCATTGCAGGACACTCATTCACACATTGGGATCGCCAATTAGCTTAATAAGCATGTCTTTGGACTGTGGGAGGAAACTGGAGCACCCGGAGGAAAAATCGGACTCTCGACTATGGATGTGACCAACAGTGTTAATCACTACGCCAACAACATATACAACAGCAAAAAAAGACATAGACATTACTAAAGGCATTATATGTATGAAATTTGACCTTCAAAATTTGACCTTAAAATCAAAAATCTTGAAAAAGCACCTGGACATAATACATTGTTCTCATGCTTAACCAGTACAGGAATGGACACATGGGACACAGAATGGATACTGATTACATTATTATCCTGATGACATCATTTAGTGATATACATGGTGCTTTTCTGTGAAAGGGATTATGTGTTGTGTTTGTGTGAAGTTAACAACAACTGTTAGTGAACAGAACAGCTGTTAGTGGCACCTGTGGTTCCTATAGGCTGTACTTTTTTGTGTAAGTGAGTGAACACAATGAGCTTCTACCAAAAAAAAAAACAACCCTCTACAAACCTGCTTTGCTGGTGCTGTTCTTTGCAAAGTCTGGGATAACGCTGTGCTATACAAGAGTGCATATTTCAGCTGACTCATAAGCTACAAAAAAAAAAACACACAGTGAGTGCACTTGACCTCAATTCTTCCATGCTACTTCTCCCCTCAGTTCAACTTCCATAACCAGGATGTATGGACAGCTCATTTCTGATAGCTGTCTTATCACACAGCATTACACACACACATATTGTCTCTGTGTGTCACTTGGCACGAAGCAGCTGCCTATGATAATGTTTCCCCTGCTCACTCTTTCACTTACACAAACAGCCGGACTTTCTGTATAATGCGAGGTCGCCCTTGTCCCTGCTGATACAGGTTTACTTTTATGTGGCTTGTAATCGGAGCTTTTCTGGCCCGGCCAGGTCTCCTCTCCCAACTGAATGGACTGCACTGTGCTCTGCCGCTGTTTCCTGAGCTTTCACTCTGCTTAGCTCGACACTATGATTATAGTAGAGCCTGTGGTGGGCTGGTTGCATTTGTGCTGAGGAGACACTGATCTACAGGATCACCTCACACTTGCCCACACATTCACCAACATACACTGAGCTTGCAAAGATGACTGATGACTGATGGCTCATAAGGAGAAAAAAGACACGGTGAGACAAATAGCTCAAATGGAGCAGTTAATCACAGCGATTATTATTTTATGTATTGGAGCTATGCACATAAAAACGTCTGATTACATACTCTAAGCATTGCTGCTACCCATTGCAATATCCGCCAAGGTCAGTTTTTAGAAAATAATTTTTATTATTAAATTTTCATTGAGTGTCAGTGTCACATATGCATCCATATAACTTTTTATATGGTTATATGATTTGTTGTTATCAATAAATGCCTGTAGCTGTAATATTGCATATAATCCTGATATTTTACTACAGAGTATTAAGTAGCACAGGTTGGTACTGCGCTATGCCCAATAGAGTGTAGTTGATGAAATTAATAAAATTTGAAATTAGATTCAAATTGTTGTAGTAACCCGACATGATACAGGAACGAACTTGATATCAAAATGGAGTTTATAAAACCAGTCAAGCTGACATTAATATGCGTAATGCATATCACCCAAAATGCCACTTAACACCTAATTTTATGTAGGAAATCTTTCTTTATGCATTGCATCTGGATTGTAACTCTTAATATCCCCAGCTTACCACCCACTTATTACCACATTTTAACATAGAGTTGTGTTTCTGCAATTGTGCATGATAAAAAAAATTCGGGCAACTTTGAAGACAGGAACACCTTGAAGGTGATTTGCATAATCTGATTTGATTTGCATCCCGAACATCAACAGCTTCTTGGCTCTTCTCTGGATGGGAGTATAGGACTTGCACAATATTAATAGTGATATAACAATTGAACTCATATTGCTAACTCTGCATAGGGTTCTTACTGTAGATATGAGAGCGACATATGCAAATCCTTGACTCATCACCCATTCTTGTGAGATTAGTTGTTTCAGTATGTCACATTAGCATGCTTACTTCATTTCTAAATTCGTATGTAAAATATACAGAGATGACGTTTTCCTTCCAGTATCCCCTAGCTTCGGGATCACTGTGCTCTTGACAGGGATAAAGCAGGTGCTGAAACTTGGCTTCCCTCTTTCCCCAACAGACCACCTGTTTTTATAACATAAATTAGTATATGGTATGAGAAGATGTGAATGTTGGCTGAGACTCCTGCAAACATAGTTATCTATCATACATGTTAAAGCAAGCAGTACGCCCCCTCCCCCTTATTCCGTCCTTTTTTTTTTTTGCACTCTTACTACTTTTGTTTTTATTGCTTTAATTGGCAAAGTAGCTCATGCAGACTTCTTCTCAAGGGAGCAAATTAATATTTATTCTCAAAACAACTCTGGAGTCTCAAAACAGACCAGACACTAAAGGAACTGAACAGATTTGCTGTCTGTGAGCTTTAGCATGAAAATAATAATAATAATAATAATAATAATAGAACAATTCTACATTTGTTGTTGATTGCATTAAAAGGCATAGTGGTCACACTTATATAACTGACCTCTGTATAATGACCCACAAACACATTCATTCATTCATTATAATTAAACGATGCACTGTAAGTAAGGTTTGTAACATTATATGGATAATAATAAAGAAACTTTTTAGTTTAAGAAACTAGGTTTTAGTTTGAGTTGTCTATTATTTATGTTTTTTAAAATATCTGTAATAGATATTCATTCAATGTTTTAGGGGAATTTTAAGCTTTACACATTTGACAAACGTAATAGTAATGGTAATTAATGCCTAACTTTATCAAGGGTTTACAAACACAACTTGTGGTATTAGAAATGATGTAATGATATCTCTGTTGATTATTTGCACTGATGTATGTCTTGTATGTAAATTATGCTGAATTCTCCATGCCTCTTGATGTTTGGAAAACACGCTATGCCATTTCCTGTAAGTCCAAGGAAAGTAATAAATGCTAAGCTTCTAATGTAACATATACCCAATTATTCATAATTCACAATAAGAATCACAATGATGTGCAATGAATTCATTTTAAAATGTGCTAAATGCTTCTACTTTACTATTATATGATGAGTAGGGTTAGGCTACAAAGATCATTCATATATATATATATATATGGCCTAGATAGTAAATGTTCCATAATTTCTTGAGCAAATGTCTTTTCTCGAACCCATCTGTGACAGATTCCTTAAATGCCACATCTCAAAATTATCCCTAAATTTCTCTTTAAGTCCTAAAGTTGCCTGTAAAATTATGGTTATTGTGGATGTATGTTAAAAATTTTTTTTTATGAAGATAAGTATTGATGGGGAAAACTTTGTACTCTTTATTCCTATAGACTTATATTTAGTGGCTTGGCTTTCTAGTCTAGTTTTTCATTGCACACATTAAAGAGTGCACTTTCCATTGTGCTTTTGTGTTTACTGAAAACCTTCCATCGTATTCCCTGTGGACAAACAAGCACAAAACCTGAATTAGCAGCAGTGGAAATCCAAAGTCCCACAGGGAACATGCTCTCTTCGGCACAGCTCTTTCCTCTACAGTTAAATATAGAATTGATTTCAAATCGTGAACCAAGGCACGCTCTTAATGCGGACCACGTCAGCTCCGCTGTTTTCTCCATGACCGCATGAACAGCTCTAATTTACATGTGAAGGACAGCACAGTAGGCAGACGCCGCGAAATTCTGAATGTCTGATATGTAGGCCCTTTAACAAAACCGAGCGAAATGAAAGGAAGCCTGTTCTGGAAGGTCAAGCACAAAAGCCATTGCCGTGCTCTGCACATAGGCCCACTCACGTATGCTCAGTGATTGGTTGGTTTTCTTGCTAGCATGTGCCGCATTGGTGGTGACAGTAGTATTATGTTCGTGTGTGTGTGTGTGTGTGTGGTGTAGCTAAGCGGATGGTATATGTTGCTAGAAAATGGGTGAGGTCAGGGTTGGAGGCCCCACAGACAGGCTGCCCTAAGCTCAGAGAAAACAAATGGGCTTTGTTAATGTGTCAACATATCTGTACAGCATTACAATGGATTGACAGGAAAGACAGAGAAAGTGAGAGACTTTCTATTTATTTATTTTTAATTGTAAATAAAACCTCACATATTTAATATTTATTTCACTCTAAATAAAAAAACACCTTTGTCCAGCCATGCCCTTGCCTTTTCTTTCAGTTTTTTTTAAATAAAAAGAAATATATAAGTTTATATAAATGGATTCTTCTTCTATAGTGATGAGCTCATGTTCCCTGAAATGTCTTAACTCCTAGCATCAGGCGGACATTAGGTCACCGCAAAAACCCACCCACATAACCCCTCCTTCAGCCGTCTACACACACACAAACACAGACGCGTGATTCAGTTCACTTGTTCTGGGGTTTAATTTATTGATTTAATGTCAATCACAGTATCTATGAGGGAACAGAGTGTGAATTGGATTAACTGTATAGCAAAGAGGGAGGGAGAAATTAGCTAGTTGTTAGTAATTCAACCTTGACTGCACAGCAAAGGACACTGTTATATAATGCGGATCAATCCACTGTGTACTTCTATTCCTATGTAGTGTGTGTGTGTGTGTGTGTGTGTGTGTGTGTGTGTGTTAAAGCTTATATCTCTTCCTGTGTAGCAGTTATTATAAGTTTCATTGTTTTTAATAAAAAGTGCATCCAGTCCTGTTACCTCACCCATCTGAAATTCCTAACAAGCCATCTTACAATTACAATCTAGCATCTTACATCTATTAGTATAATATTTAAGGATGTAGTTAATAGTTGAATTGTTATAAAACAGTAGATGATTTACAGCAGGACCAAATTTTCAAGAGAATGTTAATGTTCAAGCTGAGCTTTTTTATGCCTTTAGCTAGTATGAATATTTATTGTTTGTGTTTAAAAAAAAAAAAAAGTCTGCCCTTCATAAGAAATCTCCTTTGAGCCAGCCAGGAGCAAGAACCTGAAAAAAAAGTAGTAATTTAAAGTCGACAAACATGTACACAGCGAGAATATCTGGTGGCTAATGCATTTTTAGTAAGAGAAGTAGTTGTGTGTGTGTGTATGCAGTGTATATATATATATATATATATATATATATATATATATATATATATATATAAACTGTACACACAAAAACACACAACTACTGAGAAAAAAAAGAGAGAGAAAATTGTGCTTACACATTTTAAAGATTTCAGAGGAAGCAGATGAGTGCAGTACAGCTGAGACCATTTTCCATCTGTGCTTTTGTCTGAAAGAAAGGAGCATTCGCAAGGAAACTGTGTACCAGTTTGTTCAAACTAATCATGTGCATATTAACATGCTCTTCTTTAGGGACCGCTTATCCTGATCAGGGTCGCTATGGATTCAGGGTTGGGAACAAGGCTGAGTATACACCATGAGAATTACACTATGGACATGATGCTTGTCTATGCACTGTGAACACACATTTCAAAATATGTTTACACCTACTGTAGGAGTAGTTTAGCATAGCCAATCCAGCATGAGGCAAAAGGAAACCGGAGAACTCAGAGGAAACCCACAAAATGATATTCTGAGCTCAAAGTCAAACCAGAGACCCTGGAGCTGTGACGTGGCAGCGCTACCCACTGCACCACTTTATTGCCCTGTTCTTATATTATACCATGTATTTATCCCTGAACTTTGACCACGAGGTCACTTTTGTTTTATTGCATATGTGAGACAATGGGATATTTTGATGAGCTGTCTCTACGGACTCCACCTGCCAAGTGCCAACTCATCCCACGGTTACATGGACAAGCAATCAGGGGAAATGAAATCAAATGTTTGCCTGAGGACACAGGCATAGTGAGCTGTTGTCATGGTGACAGTGCTTTGAGGGGCGTGATTTAGCTGACAGAGTTATCCTGTATTTGGGAGTGTTGTTTAGGGAGATTGTTTCATAATCGCAGCTCATTATTTTTTGATACTTGGCTGAGATTAATCGGAGTGCTCCAGATCTTCCTGGCTTTGTATTTCTACAGAATGTGATTCAAGTGAGCACAACTTTACGAACTACTAGCTGGCAACAAACTGATAAAAACAACAGCAGTACTTTAAATAGTAAGCCGATTAAAGGGATCCTTCATAGTTATTTCAGCCTAACGTCTTTCCACGGAATTTTCGTCATATGCAGGATTGCCACAAACAAAGATTTTTAAACATTGGGTTGTTCCAAGAAAACAAGAAAATCTTATTTTGCTGGAACCACAAGTACATGTACACCATATACAACAGACAATTGTTGTATACTGCATATAAATTACAATAGATGGCTGTATTATGTGATCATTAAGACCTATTATTGTTACTGTGTTGTAACACTCACACAGGGATGAACATTGACATGACAAAACAAATGACATTTATTATTGTGGAACACTGTGTACTAGGCCTAAATTGGTTGCCAAAAGTACTAAGAAAACATGTGCCATATGTTATAATTCTCCTCGTGCACAAATCAGGTGATGTCACGAATTAGTTTTAGCCTGTTTGGTGAAAAACTGGTTATTCAGGTTCTGGAATCATTACCTAGATCATATCGAGACCTAAACCCTATAGAGAACTGATGAAGAATGATGAAGAAACCAGTAACAATCAAAAAAAGGTCTCCTTTACATGATCTCCAGAAAGCGATCAAGCAGCCATGGATTAAACGAGTGACACCAGATTATTGCAGACATATTTTAACTCTATACCCAGCAGGTGTTGAAAAATAAACGACTTCATACTAAATATTAATTGGAACTGGTGGTTTAGTGGTTGGTGTTTCGCCTGCCATGCCCTAGTTCGATTCCCAGCCAATGCCCAAACCCCAGCCATTGGATGCAGTGCCGGTCCAAAGCCCTGGTAAGATGGGAGGGTAGCATCAGGAAGGGTAAAACCTGTACCAAGTGTCCGCTGTGATGACCCCTTCCCGGGGAGAAGCTGAAAGACCAACAACATACTAAAGATTAATTGTTGTATAGAAATTTCTATCATTTTAAATGTTTTTATGTATTAAAAAAAAACTAGAAAGTCTTTAAAACATTAAATTTCACTTTTGTCTCAATACTTTTGGCAATCACTGTGGTTACAGTATGTGTGGAGAGTATACAGGTATTATGACAAAATGTGAAAAGGTCTCAAGAGAAAATGTCATGTCATATATACAGCAACCCATGGACTCCTGCTTTACAAGAGCTTTCCTTAATGTTCACATCAAACATCAGAATGGGGAAAATGTCAGCTCAAAGACTTTGACGGGGACATGCTTGTTGTGGCCAGATGGTTTGGTGTGAGGATTTCTGAAAATGCTGATCTCCTGGGATTTTCACACACACACACACACACACACACACACACACACACACACACACACACACACACATATAACATTACAACAGTCTCTAGAGTTTACACAAAATAAAAATTTGCAATTGCACACTTTACTATGGTGAAGCACAGTAGCTTGAACCTTGAGGCAGATGGGAAGAAACTGGACAGTTTGGAAAAAAAAAAAAAAACATTGCTTTTTCCATTTTTTAATTGTCCACTTTCGTAGGCACTCTGAGACACATACGGCCTGAAAAGACAAATAATATTGGTATAAAAGTGATTCCTGTTCCTATTTATTTTTTATTCTCCAGCACTTACTCTAACTTTATAGAAAAGTTTTAATTAAACCTGTTTTTTTTTTGCACTCAGTACAGGAAAACACCTCAAAACTATTTTCCGTGGTAAGCACATGTATGCTTCTCATGTGGTAGATGCAGGAGATTAGGTTGAACATGACACTTATGATATATCAGCATTCTTGGAGACGCCACATGTACAGTATGAATTTAAAACTCTGTAAACAATTTAATTTCCTGGCTGTCTTGCATATCCTGCCAGGGAAAAAGGCCGGAGAAATTCAGACTCAGTAATTTACACCTCTGTACCTTCTTTGGAATTGAAATTGGTTACTGTTCCTCTCTCTATAAGAATGGGTCGTATTCTAGTGCTGGCTTTTGGAAGGTGTTCTACTAATTTTTTTGTTAATGCTTTATTTATTTCAAGGCGGAATCTTTAATATCAGTATGGTAAATAAATACTGGATGGCATTAAATGATAATGGCACACATACTTTACTTATGTGTGGTAATACTATCACTACTATTCAGAAGAAAATGAGTAGAGACGCCAGCGCTTAAAATGTCCTCTCTCTCTGTCTTTACTCTTTGATGTGGCTATTAGTTCATGTCCGAGTGCAGGTTTTTTTTTTTTTTTCATGTTGTGGAACCTGCCATCTTCCCATATGGCATTTTGTCATCACATGATTCCTTTAAATCTTATCCAAGGAACAGCTTGTCCTTTTGGGCCCACATTCATTTCCTCTCACACTGCTATCTTTGAAATCAAAATGGGACCGAATGTAATGCAGAGAACTTCTCTCCATGGCAGATGGTTCACGGGTTTCGTGCCAATTCAGTGCATAACTCTCAGCAAAGATTATCCCCTTCAAATCTGAGCTGCGCAGGATATTGCCCAGAGATCCCGCTATGGGAGCAAACCGGTGCTTTCGCTTTTATCCGATTGCCTGCGAACTGAGATGAACACAGAAACAGAATAAGCAGACAACTTCGACTGACCTGGCGAGCGGTGTTGGAAGAAGAAGGGCCCAGAGGATAGATAACTCCCCCCAGTGGCTGTTTGTTTGGACTATGGTCGCTGGGTAATGAAGGTCTAGTTAAGATAGATGGTTGGCATGATGTAACATATCTACGGGTATCTACTAAACACTAAAAGCATTGCGGTCAATCATTTTCTCTTACAAGATGAGAGGCAGGGATTAATGTAAATAACATCAAGTTCATTAATTTATTCAAAAGACTTTATTTATGTGTTCTGGAAGAACTTTATTGGAAGTGTACCAATTCATATTATAAAAGTTTTCTGGATAGCCGATCCAGGACAGAAATTCATTACGAAGGGCTCATTTTGAATGAGGTCCCAGGATGTTTCTCTGTTCTTATGAGCCAAGCTCTGATTAACAGCATCATGATTATCCTTTAGAGACAGCAAAGTGATGGCACTGTGCTCCAGAAGAGTACAAGAGAGTAGAGAAGTCGAACAGAATGTAAACAATCCTAATTACTTGTTTAATTCTTATGTACATATTAAAAACAACAAGCATCAGAAATATTTGTATATGAGTATAACAAGTGTTTTACTGGAGAAAGACAGCTTATTGATCCCAATACATTTCCTTCCGTGTGGCAAAACCTGAAGTACCGTCTTGCATCATAGCCTCAGTTTTTTTTTATTAATTTTTTTTTATTATGTGTCTGGATCATTGTTTTCCATTAGGTCTCTAGAGGCCTTCAGGAACCAAACATGGCCAGAGCTTCAGAAACTAATAATAGTCACACTGCCTTTCTCCACACCACCCGCCCAGAGCGTCAGCATGCAGCCAGGGGACACTCTGTTCAAGCCCGAATGCATTTCATACTGCTGACGGCACACACACACACACACACAACACGGATACTTATCAAACTGCTGTACAGCATTTGCGTTCTATATTCCTGGAATTACTGTAGTGTTCCAGCTACATATCTAATACAGGTGTGAAAGAAACAATTTCAATGTACTGTTAATGCACTGAGGCATTTTGGAAGCTCTCCAGTTTATATAATAGTTATAATAGGGTATATGCACAACACTGGAGAGCAAAAAATGAACAATGAACTTTGCTTGATCTCATATTCGCTCTCTTTCTCTCTCTCTCTCTCTCTCTCTCTCTCTCTCTGACACACACACACACACACACACACACACACCACATATATAGAACACCACCTCATGAATATGCAACAGCATGGTTTCCTAAGGCGATGAAAAAGGTGTGAACAAGGTTCAAAAGAGGTAAATGTATTTTCCAAAGGCTTTTTATAGCACTCAGAGCGGCTATAGAGATATACACGTGCATGAGCCAGCACCATGAAGTGTTAAAAAGCCAGCATACGTCACAGGCTCTGTCATTTGATTAAGAAGCAGAGTTGCTCCTCACTGTGCTAATTATGGCCTCATTGGCAGGCAACAATGACAAAAAGGCAGTCGTTCCGTGCATGAACAGCCCAGAAGAACATGAGAACTAATTTAAATGTAAATTTACTTCTCCCACATCCTCTTATGATTCAGTGAACAGAAGCTTTATGGGGCCATAGTGGGATACTTGATTGTTCTGTAGAGAGTATTTGAATCTTTTCGACATTTTTTTTGTTGTTATTCATATTTTATGGTCATGCCATGAAGTCAGGAAGTTGCATATGCTGTATTGTTGCATCTGGAGAAGCAGTGTTAACAACAATTAAGGTTGCACTTGTAAAAATCTTTATTTTTCCATATAATTCCCTACTATACTGATGCACTTATCCCAATGTATGATGTTTACTGCCTGCTTCATGTCTGAAATGCTGACCTTCCAGGAACTCCTTTAAAGGCCAAACATGTGGAAATTGTGGTCAGGACTATACAAGTGATGTGGTAATAAATTCGTTAAAACGTTTGCATCATTCGTGTGTTTTACACAAAGCTAAGAGTTTTGTCACCGTGCCGTGCTTGATGTCTTCTGAATGTCAATGTCAATTATTATGCCATCGTTCATGAGACAATTCATCAAAGTCCCAGTTTGACTCAGGTTGACTCATTGGTTCATTGAGATATTAGTCACACCACATGTGCAGGACATTAGAAATGTTAATAGTGCAAAAGAGCAGAATATACAAGGTGTCCCAAAGCCCATTTTTCTTTTATGAAATTTAATATTTATATTTTTACTTCATACCAAAGGCTAATTTAAAATTAACAACTGAAGATCAAATAAAACCAGAACTTACACGATTTGACAAAAAAATACTGTATCCTACACCTCTACATGTGGAAGCCATGTCTTTGGGTTCAACTGAAGTCAGTAGTCTATTTAAATCAGCCCAGAATAATCAGTACACTAAAGAAGGAAACTATTTCTGTATGCAGCAACATCAGTTCTGACCTATTAAGAAATATTTAACATTCTTGTATTCAGTGTGTACACAAATGGTGTGAAGTCAAAGGCCATTAATTCAAGTATTTGGTTATTTTTTTAATTTATTTTAAAGTATTTAAAACTTTTAAATAAATGTTTGCCTATGGATCCAGACCTTTGGGGGAATATATAACTCCTATAATGTAAGTATTTCCTATATACACTATGACCTGAATTTCAGCACTTCTTGTTTCCCTAGAGTATATAGCTGAGTTCATATGCATGTAAAAGCACTTTATCTATCATCATGGGGAAAACAACATCATGGGAAAAAACAAAGTGCTTTCAGCTTAAACAGACAGATGGTTGATGACTTGCATGAGTCAAATAATGCATATAAATAATATATACACAGTTTAAGGATACAATTAAGCACAAACATGGCCATATATGCCAGGAAGAAATAAGCATGAGCAAGCAAAGATTACAGCTTTAAAACACTATTTTAGGCATTGCTAAATAAAATTGGCTTTAACCATAAAGTGTTTTAGGGGATTTGTCACAAAAATTGATCATGATTGACACTTTGGGGCATTATGGATTTTGGACATTTTTTAAAAAGGAAATTTTAATCCAAATCTTGGTGCGTCTATAAAGCTTAAGACTTACTAGTAAAATACTAGTATTGACCTATAAAGCAATACAGAGTCTTGTCCCAGCGTACCTGAGTGACCTGCTAGTGATCTACCAAACCTACTTTGATTTAGCCTGAATTTGCAGGCTGCTAGTTAGTACCTTGTTTTATGAAAACTATGGCTGGGCAGATCTTTTTTTTATGAAGTCCCAAAGTTTTGGCATAGCCGTCCAATTAATGTTTAGACATTAATTGTTTTTGATATTGAAGCAGATATGGGGGACACATGGACGTAAGGTTTTATTGCGACCTAGTATGTTAGAATGCTGTCCTCCCTCACTCTCATTGATCACTCAGGTCAGTCAGTGAGTGACTGGTTGCTTTAGGGAGCCCTTGTGTCTGTGTTTCCTTCTGGCTCTCCCATTTTATGTTGTCACTTAACCTCTCTCTCTCTCTCTCTCTCTCTCTCTCTCTCTCTTTCTCTCTCATTGTCAAGCTACACATGGCACTCCTGAGTTACCAGTAATCCTGACTTCCTCTGCCCTCCAGTTCTGTCTAACACAACCTGATGCCCCACTTCTGGTTAAGTACTCATTACATATAGGCCTCTGACTGCTGCAGAGGATGGCCCTGTATGGTCTGCTTGGGGATGTGACTGGTAACTGAGGATGGTTCCACTTGATGACCATAAAGATAATCTTGGACTTGGCTTATGCAGGCAGGTTTTCCGTGATGACTTCCGACTGCAGTGGCTCAATAGTTCTGGTCTGAAATTGCTACAAACTGTTTTGTTTCTAAGCTTCCATCAGTGAAAGCGGACTTAAACACTTTTCCTGTTATATTAAACTTTTAACCTTAGCACACAGATATAGCAGTGAGTGCTTTATAGGTCGCACTATCTGATATAATTTAAATGAGGAAAGGTTTACTTTAGAGTCTGGTTCCTTTCAAGGTTTCTTCCTCCTGTCAACTTGGGAAGTTTATCCATGCCACCATCAACCCCTGGCTTGCCCATCAGGTATAAACTGATAATGATAATAATAAAAAAATTATATTATTTATGTCCATATTATTTATTTATACAAAGATGCTTTCTGATAAGGGTTATTATAAAAAGTATGCTATCCAAATAAAATTTTATCAATATGAATTGAAATAATACGTGGATTCATCCATTTAGCCTGAAGCCTATCCTAGGAAATTCAGCGCACTAGGCAGGCAACACCCCTGGATGGGGTGCCAACCAGTTGCTGGACATAGGCGCACTCACACTCCTGATCAAGATCTATGGGCAATTTGGAGATGCCACTCAGTCCACAACACATGCCTTTGGACTGAGGGGGACACTGGAGTAACAAGCACATGCAATATATGCAAACTCCATACAGATAAGATGTAAACCCTAGGTGTGAAGGCAGAAGGGGGAAAAGTCATTATTTAGCAATTTCCAATTGGAAAAAAAGCAGTGATTTGAAAGATTGCAAACCCAATGCACATAACTAAGAATGTAATAGGTAAAATGTTCTCAGAAATTTTTAGAATAAAGCCTCTCACCACAAGCCTTACCAGAATAAAGCGATTACTGAAAATAAAAGAACAATTCAACTTTTCTGCATTCAGTGATTTCTGCCTAGACCCAGATCATGCAATATGAAGAAGACATTAGCCTTGTGAGACAGTATTATTATGTTTTAGAATTTTAGATAAACTCTAAATGAATCAGTAATAAATGTATGTCTTGGAACAACATCAACATCATAATAACTTCCTTCGAACAGTTAATTATTTCCCATCCCAACACCTAGCACTTTCACAGAGGGTTAGAGTGTGAGAGTGTTATTAAGGTCTCTAGTCCTAAGAGTTATGGCATGCATAACATCGACAAAATTTATGACATTTCTTACTGAGAACACATCAATCGAAGAAGACTGCTTAGGAGCAATAAGTCACACCAGGGTGTGAAGCTGACACCACTCTGTTTCATTTGTCTTCGAGCTCATGTCTGTACTGTATGCCTTTTTTCCCCAACCACTTTTACAATATTCTGTTTTAAACCATATGCAAAAAGTTATTCAAAAGGACTTTAAGTAATTTAAGAATCTGTTTTAGTTCTTTATAGAGGACAGAAAGTTTTTGTTTGTCAGAAATCCCAATATACTTAAAGTCTTCAAATAGGACAGTAGGAGGTATATATTTATAGCAGACCAAAAATAAAGATTAAGGGTTTGAGTCAACATACCATGACCACTGGCCACAATTTACAGTCTTGGTCTGGAGTCTGACTTTTGTGCCAAGTCATTCATGCACTTCATATTTTCCTCTTTTTTCTGCATGACTGCTTCCTTTTAAGTCACCAAACTACAATTCCCCTCCTTCAAACATGTATGCACCCTGGCCACTTTATTAGGAACTGATAATGCGTAGGATTACGCTTTGCTTTCAGAACAGCCTCAACTCGTTATGGCGCAGATTTCGCAGGTGTTGGAAAAATCCCTTTAAAATTTCCAGTCCATGTTTGACATCTGTTATATTATCTGCTTGCCAATCTCATAAGTGCTGCAGATTCATGAGCCTCGAAAGCATGCTTTTAAACAAACAAAAAAAAAAAATCTAAATCTCACAGGTTCTTTAACAGATTAAGAGTTGGTGACTGAGGAGGCTACTGGAGTACACTGATGTAAATATTAAGAAGTGCAAGCAGAAATTCTGATCTATCGTCTTAAAATCATCTTCGGATCTTAAACCCAAATGCCTTCAGTGTATAACAAAAACAAAATTATTGGCCTTGCTGTTGAAATACTTTCATAGGGGACTGCATGTGACGGCAATGCTGGGAGCAGATGCTCTTACTGCTGACAATCCTGAGCTCTAAGAGCAACAGTGAAGAGGAAATGATTAGCACAGCTGTCTTTCTTATCGTTCCTTTTGGTATTCACTGTAAATATTGTCCTTTGTGCTGTCCCTCATAAACATATTATTACTCTGTGTGTCTCTCAGCACTAGAGCATTTAATTGCATTGCTATACCTGTGAATAAAATGACCACAACCACAAGTAGTCATACAGCCTTAATAGGCTATAGTGATTGTGTGCCTTTTTTCTACTTTAATGCTGCAGCGTTAATACATGTATCTAGGAATGACTAGCGTGAAATCAGCACTTAAAGTAGAGAACATCTAGCAGCAGCAGGGTCTGGTGGATGATTCATAGGCAGTGCAGCACATTCAGGACAATTTACCAAGCCATCTGCTGCAGTGCTTATGATGGTGATCCCTTACAGTGATTCCTACAAAGAGTCTCTGCACTCTTTTGGCAACGCTCTCTAAATATAAAGAAGCGCCTGATGATCACTCAGGAACACACACACACACACCACAGTAAGAGATGTCATGGTGTGCAGTCTGGAGTTATATTTACCAATGGTCTCAAATGCAGACATAGGAAAAAGTTTCCTACGTTTATGCTTTAGGGCTATGTAGTCTTATAATAGAACATGTACACTGATCAGCTTTAGCATTAACACCACATAACATTAACAAATTAAAATAGAGTATCAGTTATATACCAGTGAACTGGTGACAGGATCATGGGCACTTAAAGCTCATTCATGCCTGTGGGTACCAAAGGCCAGTCCATCTGGTCTGATTCCACAGAAAAGCCAGTGCATCACAAGTCATTAAAAAAAAAAAAAAATGGTCGTGCTAGTAAGGCACACAAGAATACCCATCGTACTGCATCCCATCACACACTACTCAGACAAAAAGCCTAAGGCCGCCAACCAAGCCTCCAAACTACAAACTTCACCCAAGCACCTACCTGTATAGGATGTGCAGGATAAACAAATCTGATCCATGGAGGCCCCACCACAGATCCCACAGCACCCAAAGGATTTGCTGCTAACATCCTGGTGCCAGACACCATAGCACACCCCCAGGGGCCCTGTGGAGTCATACCGCGTATGGTCAGTGCTGCCTCGGAAGCACAAGGGGAAACCTACACAATATAGATCATAATGTTTTGCATTGTTATGTTATGGCTGATCGGTATATAGCTTATACCTCATACACTGTTACATTTTAATGTATTAAATTCTATATAATATAATTGACAGAAAAATCTGACACTGTTGATTTGTTAGAACTGTCAACAAATCCCAATATCACACTATATATTGCATGTAGTCTTCAGGGATCACAGGCAGGGCTGACGGGTACAAATGGGCTAACAGGGCTAAGCCCTGTCTGTCTTTCAAAAAAAATAAAGAAAATAAAAATGTTTACTGAGGCCTTTCCAGCCAAAGAATCTTATTTGCTGTAAGTGAATTCAATGTAAACTTTTTGTGAAACCAAGAAAGAAAGAAAAATAAAGCATGAAGTAAAGGCTCGGGCTGAATCCCTTTTTTGCCCAGACTCCATTAGAATTCTCATTAGAATTGCTAAATAATTACAGAACATTATAAATTAAAAACGCCAGCATATTTGTTTTAGCCGCAGACATTATATGAACTGAGAAAATCATTGTTAACAGTTACAAACAGATGTTCAAGACCTGTAAGACTGATAGAATGTGATGTGTCTTCCTTATCCAATATCTGCTATATTGATTCTGATTCGCACCCGGTAAAGCAGATGATTTATGATGTTGCTCATTCATGAAATTACTCCTTACCTCATTCTCCTTCATTCTAGCTATTAGGCTGTTCACATCCCCCAGTTTTCTTCCACCTGCTACAAGCAATAAGTAATTATGGGACATGAATTTGACAAGCCGATGCACTCTCACTGGCCAAGAAGGTCATCGAGCAGAGTTCACTGCCCATCTGTGCCTGCCTCCATAAAAAGAGCAGAGAGCAGCTGTGGAGTGGGATTTACAGATTTTTGATATCTTCATATTTTGAGCAGACTGCCAATAACAAAACATGCAGGAGAGTAAGCATCGGGTTGCTTTTACATACATCGGAAACAACCACATACTGTATATAAAAACAAATCAGAAATGATTGACCTAATGTCCACCTCGATGTATTTGCTACAATAGGTATATCATGAGTGTATCTGGGAGAAATCCACACACACACTAAACAGCTGGAGGAGTGGCTTGGCACACAAATAATTCATGGGGTATTTATACATTAGATTTCAGACTCCTTGTGACAGACAGGTTTATGGAACACTCCTGACCATCCACTATCATAATGTTAGCCTTTTTCCAAGTCCAAGCATGATATTCAGCACTAATCCATATTACAGCATATTAAAGTTTGACAACAATGCATATTTTTTGCAGGAGTGAGTATTGTCACTGAGCATCTGAACCAGCCAAACTGTTTTTGGATACATCGCTTGCTAAGAAAACCTGTATGTTATGGGTAAATTAATGAGGCCTGTACATGTTTCAGTCACAAAAACAACTGCAAGGACAAATGAGGTCATGCCTTCTGGATCATCTCATATTTCACTCCTGTAGCTAGACTGCTTCTCCAGTGCTCGGACTATTTTAACATTACCAAATCTGTAAACCTCCGATGACTAATATAGATTCATCCACACACAACGGCACTATGAAATATACTGTGGTTGTGGATCATTAGGTGCACATGCTAAGTAGATAATAATGCAGCATGTTGGTACAAGACGTTTCAGTTTATTAGGTGTATCCAATAAAATGGTGGCTCAGTCTAGAAAGAGATTTCTACACTAAAAGGAATTAATTAAATAAATAAGAACAAGTATGACATATATATCCTCAACCCATAAGAATCATAATCTGAATTTACAGATATTGCATATGTATCATAATAACGTACTGTAAGAACAGACAAATGCTCTATTGCCATCTAGTGTAGAAAAGGAGACAGTACGTGAGATGACATCAACACTACACTGCTCAGCATTGAGGTAACTGGAAGGTACAGAATTAGTAAATTAGAGCACAGATCACTATAAAGGATGAAGGGAAATTCTATTTGTAATCTAGAGCCAAAATGTCCACCAGCAACAGCACTGTATTATCTGCCCGGTGACCTATCTTACTTTTACCTGCAATGATTAAAGGGCTTGCAGCACTTTCCTTCCTGCCCAGAAACACATCCAACCATGCGTGAACTAAGTAAGTGGCAGAAAAGCAATCAAGGCCCATAAGGGTTAGAGAGGAGCTGATTCTGAATGCTAAGAACAGCTTCATGCCTACTGAAAGGAAGTGTCAGCAATTATTAACTGGAGCTGAAGCATTTAATGCAGTGATGTGGTCTTGCTAAAATACAGTCATTAGTAACAGTTTGCACCCCTCTTTTAATTCCACATGCATATGTCTAAAAACATATTAAAAATCATCTAACTGTAGCAAGTCTTAGTAATAGGCAAATACAGCTCTGACACTAACATAACTTAGCCATTGCCATTAAAACCTTGCCACTATTTCACAAAAAAACAACCAAAAAAGAAATGTGGGCAATACTAAATACTGCCTTACTGCTTCCACAGGTTTGAAGACGATAAGATGCAGACAGGTGGTGCTAATCATCAGCCTTAGATTAATTGATCATCAGCAGGTGTGCAGATCTCTATAAAAAGATAGAGATTCAGCAGTCTGCTGGTCTAGAGCATTCAGGTGTGTGTTAATGCCAAGAGGGAAAATATAAGCAATTGTTGCTGCACATCAATTTGGAAAGGATCACGAAACAATTTCCAAACATTTTCGTGTTCATTGCACAACTGAGGTTTGGAAATACTGCATCTAAACAAATCCCAAAACTTCTGGAACCCTGTGCTATGGATAGATGAGACAAAAATGGAGTTGTTTGGCCAAGATGCCCATTGCTATGTTTGGGGAAAACCAAACAGCATTTCAGCAGTAAAACCTGATACTCATACTGTGGCGAGGTAATGATTTGGCTTGTTTTGCAGGTACAGGACCTTGGTACCTTGCAGTGCCCAGGTCCTGTCCACAATAAATTCTAGAGGCAAATGCGGGGCCATCTTTCCGACAGCTAATAGGGTGATCGAAATAGGGTCATGCAACAGAACATGGAGCTGAAGCACATCTATAAATCTACATCAGAATGGCTGAGAAATAAAAGAATCAAGGTTTGGGAATGGCCCATATGTCAACCCAATTGAAATCATGTGGCAGGACCATAAGAGAGCTGTGAAAAAATAAAAACCCCAAACCTGCAACAACAACAAAAAAAAAACCTCAATGAAATAAAGCATTTTAGAAAAGAAGCATGGGTCAAAATTCTTCCCCATTATTGTGAGAGACTGAAAAAGTAATACAGTAGAAACATCTCAAGGATTCATGGGGTATTGCCCCACTTGATATTGCCCACATTTTTATTATTTATTTTTTACTTTTGGCTTCATTTTTGTTAAATAAATAATGACAGTGAAAAAATGTTGTTCACAAAGGTTGCACAGAATTAAAAGATTCAGATTATGCAAAGATGGTTAAGCAAGGTGTGTCGTATACGGTTTGGTAAAGTGTATGAACTTTGGTCAGTCATAAAGGTAGATGAGGTTAAAATAGAAAAAAAAGAGCAACTCAGATTAGTGAGATATCAAAAATTACTACACACTACAAAACACAAATATTACAGTCAGCAGACACCAAAGTACAGTATGTACATAGAGAGTCCTACATTACCATGATCTAATTGCAGGTGATTACAGTAGCACTAGTATTTGGTCAGATGAAACAAGTATTTTCCTGTTTGGCCATAATGATCAGAATCCTTCCAGAAGGACAACCATTTGTATCATTACACTTGAAAAAAAGACATAAGGCTGTGAAAAATTGCTGCCAAAAAATAAACATCTCTCATGGTCTGAGAGTCCTTGCTACAGCTTGGCAAACTCCAGACGACTGTCATGTGCCTTTTATTGAGGGATGGCTTCCTTTTGGCCACTCTACCACACAGACCTGATTGGAGGAGTGCTGCAGAGATAGTTGTTCTTCTGGAATGGTCTCCTCTCTCCACAGAAAAACGCTGGAGCTCTCTCAGAGTGACCATCGGGTTCTTGGCTCTTGGAGGTGATGTGTTCATCGGGATCTTCAATGCTGCAGAAAATTTTCTGTATCCTTCCTCAGATCTGTGCCTTGATACAGTCCTGTCTCTGAGGTCTACAGACAATTCCTTGGACTTGGCTTGCTCCGTCATGAACTGTCCACTGTGGGACCTTATATATACAGGTGTGTACCTTTCCAAATAATGTCCGATCAACTGAATTCAATCCAATCGAGTTGTAGAAACATCTTAAGGATGATCAGTGGAAACAGAATGCGCCAATTTTGTCGTTTTTTATTTTTAATAAATTTGCAAAGATTTCCAACAAACTATTTTCACGTTGTCATTTAAGGAAAATAATGAATTGAAGCAATTTTGGAATAAGGCTGTAACATACAGTAGCAAAATGTGGAAAAAGTGAAGTATTGTGAATACTAGGGATGCACCGAAATGAAAATTCTGGGCCGAAAACGAAAACGAAATTTTTGGATGCACTTGGCCGAAAACCGATACCGAAAATGGCTTCATTAAAAAACATGTTTAAAATATTTTCTTTTTGTTTGTATTAAAAAAACTACAAATTAATTAAGCAATCAAACTTTTATTGATAATAAATAACAGTAATAAGGCTGTTTAACTATAACAAAACTAAATAAAATTTCTTTCTGTAACATATTGCAACTTTGCTGTCCTCACCTGAAACTTTGAAGTGCTTCCAAACCGCCGACATACTCCGTGTTTGATGCGTAATGACAGCGCGAACGAGACGGGAGGATGGGAGAGGCGTGGCGACAATTTCGGCTTTTATTTTCGGCGCTTTCTTACGTTTCGGCCGAAACCGATAATGCTATTTCGGCCGAAAATTTTCGGCGGCCGAAATTTCGGTGCATCCCTAGTGAATACATTCCGGATGCACTGTACACATGGAAAGTTCATGGAACCATAGCTAATCATCACCAAGAGGTATTCTATGAAACATTTCACAATGCCCTCTCAGACTAATAATAAAGAACATAAAACATTAACCAGAATGCCTAGAAAATAAATCTGGGGAGAAGACAGGACAACAATCAGACATTTAGGCAAAACAATTCCAAAAGCCTTTCTCTGGCCTAATCACATCCCCCAACTTGAATCCTGTTGAAAATGTTTGGAGGATAACGGTACTGCAAGTCCATCAAAAGGACCCTCAGAATCTTGACAAATTGAGAATGATGATGCATGAAGAACAGGCCAAAATGAAACAACAATGCTACAAAAAGCTAATTTATTCTTGCCATGTGAGATTCGATGATGGTATGTTTGCTCCAAAACCTAGCTTGATGTCACACTAGAATACATGTTAGCTTAGAAATCTGTCAACATATTAGCTCTGTCTTCTGGTTTGAGGACTTTGTGTACATGTCAAGCTTTCCGAAAAGGCCCACAAAGTTTTTTTTTTCTAAGCCCCAGACCAGTCACAGTGTAGCTCACACTAAGCCCTGTTTGTCACCTATGTTAATCTCCAGTCTAGCGCCCAAATCAACAAATACCAGCCTGGCGCTTATAATAAGTTTCATGGTAGGTATCATGCCATGTCCCGGTCAAGGCCCCCAGGTGGAGCCCTGTTACAGGTCACAAGCTAAGCCCAGACACAGCACCAATGTGCTAGGAGCCATGCCTTAAGGGGTGGTTCTGTCATTTCCAGGCACTACACACCATCATGTTATTTTGGGACTCATATTTCAACTTTTTTCCTCTGGCTTCACAATTTCTGTTAAATTAATTAATTAATTAATTAATTAATTAATTCATTCATTCATTCATTGAGTTTAGGTCTTCCTTATGTAGTGATTATTATTTGCTTTTTTATTCTTAATTTCTTTGTCAGGGTTTCTGTTTTAATTCTGCAGGTGCTTATTTTCTGTAGTTTAGAGACTTCTGGTATCACTTCATGTGTTGTGCTAAAATGCTAATGCTAATAGACAAAATTTTTTGGACCATAGTTTTACTTCTGTGTTTCTTTTGTTTTTGCATTATTATGTACTAAAATTAAACGTCACCTGATCTTACATCCAAACTCTTCATTTATGATACTGAATGGAAAAATGAGTGAGTCTGATTTTTCTATTTCTGGACACTTTGGGTGAGAATCAAACCCCCAACCCTGCAGGTGCAATGAGACACCCGACTGAGCACCCTGCTCCTAAAGACCTACTATGCCACTATTTGCATCTATATTTATACTGTATTTGCTTTGCAGAAAATTAAATGCTAAATCTGATTAATTAAACCTGTGATTACTACACCCCATTCCAGTGTTCCCACTGCACACTTCTACAGTATTAGTCATATGCCTTAATAATCATTAGAAACCTGGAGTACTGTATACACTGTGTATTCCTAAAAGTTATCATAGAGCAGATGATATCAGATCATAATCTAAAAATCATTAGAAACCTGGGGTACTATATATATATATATATATATATATATATATATATATCAGTACATATATCAGATCATAATGTGTGTATTGTGCTGATTATAACGCAGAGAGTTTGCATTGTAATCAGCACAAAAAAAGTTTGACTAAATAAACTGGTAACTTTGTATAAATTTGTCTTAGGTGCCTTTTTATTAGCATTGTATTTTAAAAAGGTTTGTGATTAGTGAAAATAAACCAAGTGAGCCAATGAACTTGAGCCTGACTGATGTACTTGACACTTGTCAACAACTTTAATGAATTCTCTCTCATACTCCCCCTTTCTTTCTTTCTTTCTTTCTTTCTCCCTCCTTTTCATTAGCCTCTTACAGGGTCATGGACCAGGGCCCCATTGGACAGCCTGAGGGAGCCAACATCAGAGGCCCACCTTGGGGAAAACAAGTATGTACTGGCCCTCTGTCTCGCATCCAGATCAAGTCAAGAGTTCAAAGAATGGACTTTAAACTAGAATGCAGTGTAAGTGTATATGTGTGTGTACACATGTGTACGAAGAAGGTTCCCCGCCAGTGCAATGTCACGGCAGGGCTGGAGTCGGGCTGAGAAGATGAGAGGGTCAGGCAGCGGGGTGCTCGGCCAACAGAGCCCCAGCGCTCACATGAAAGGTCAGGAGGAGAGGCGAGAACCCCAGACCCAGACATAACACACGGATCAGACTGCCCCCCGTGTCCCATGAGAACTCCCCCTCACCCCCACCACCGACCAGCTGGAATGTGCCTGCTCAAGTACAATGGCCAGCACTGACTAACAGCAGAGGAAAAGAACAAGTAAACTAACATAAAATCCTCCCCTCAAAAAAAAAAAAAAAAAACACTAAGCTGAAGCATTAAATGTTTGCACTTCTTGGTAAGGTAAGGAAATAAAGGAAAGAAGAAAAGAAGTGAGGGATACATTTTTTAATCATTCATTTTACAGATTAATAGTTATCTCATTGATATATTGCCTGCCAAGCCTTTAAACAAAATACAAAAACTTGTAAAGCATGTCTTGGAGTATGTAATTATTCAGTAATTCAGTTTGTGAAAGGTTTAAAAAGTTAGGTTAATAAAATAAATAATACGCATATAATAAAATAAAGTTTAGATCAAGGTTGGGCAAATATATTAAAATGTAAATACAAGGTGCAAAGACAAAATCTACAGGCCATTTATATATTTAATAGAAGGGATGAAGTTAGTCAGCAAATTTAAGCCTTTTTCATAACTGAGTTAAAAAGTTAAAGGCCATGGGATTTAGCTTTTAGTAACTGCCTATAAGGCAATCTGTCATTAGGGTTCAGATTTAGGAGCCAAAGCAACTAAAATAAGGATTTTTTTTTCCTTCCAATTTTTACAAAATAAGTGCTTAAAAACAGTTAAGTTCAGAGTAAATAAGTAACAATGATCGGGTGTACATGGAGATTACTGTGTATGCCTAAATTCACATATATTTATTGCTTGCATGATTCAAACATGGGAATGGAACTGAAAGCCCTGATGTAATATGGTAATGCTGGTGCCTCACTGTGATGCCTAGTGAAAGGTTTGTGGGAACGGGTACTTATGGTGTCTCTCAGAGTCCACAGCATTTCAGTGTGAGCTTATTACTATTGTGTGTTGGCAATCTCCTTGAGAAAAGCACAAGCCTTCTTGTTGATGACTTCACGGAGCTTGCGTGTGCGACGGCTGCTGGAGCCTCCCACAAAGCTGTCAGGCTGCAGGACTGCCATCCCATTGTGCACCTCCCCCATGATAATAAGCTGGCCCTCAGCATTAGTGATGTTGGGACACGGACAACTCCAGTCTATGTTGAGTAGTGTCACCTCCAAGGGCTCCTGTCCAAAGAACTTTAGCCCCATCTTCTCATCCTTTAGAATCTCATCAACTGTAATAAGCGCATGGCCTGAATCTTGGTCCTCTGTCAGTTCTGTAATGCGACCCAAGATTGCAAAGTCACTTTTGCAGAAGCTGGTTATCATCCTCTGTTTGGGCTTGCACAGCTTGCAGTTGTGGTTCTTGGGAAATGGGCACATGTCCTCACAGGCTTCCTTACTTTCAAAGTTGTTCTCATTGCCACCACAGCCTCCATAGACAAAAGATTGGCACTTCTTGAGGAGATGGTTGTATGCCCACCGTGGCTGGTAGGATTTGCAGGGTCCCTGGACACTAGGGAGGGAGCAAGGGGCAGCTAGTTCTGCTCCACAGGACAGCATGCATGATTTGTACGTATCAAAGTGGTTCCTATTCTTGTTGCACTGGCTATAAGTGAAAGTGAAGCAGTTGTTCCGCTTGGCTTCGTAGTACCAGCTGATGGTCTCCTCTCCACAGTCGCCCATATCAGGTGCTTTCAGGCACTCCTCAGCAGGAAGACGTGTGGAATTCATCAAGCTCTCATTTATGGCTTGATCGTGACGTATGACAGACAACATGAAGTGGGTCTGTATAGAACCACCCAAGTTTTTAGCGGTGCAGGTATAAATGCCAGCATCTTGGACCTGGGCATTGTAGATGACAAGCTGTGCAATATTAGTCACTACTATGTTACCTTGTACGTAGTTTAATTTCATGATGGTGTTCTCTTTTCCCTCCACTTGCTTCTCCCATGTAATCTCTGGTTTGGGTTTGCCACTGACTTCACACAGGAAGCTTGCTGTCTCACCCACAAACACAATGTTTTGCCCTGGATTACTGATCATTGTAGGAGCCTGAATGTCCATAGGGGTAGTTTCCAGGTAAACAGTGGTAGGAAGCATAGTCGTCTCCTCAGGAGGTGGGCTGGTGTTAGGCCACAACAGGTGGAACCGGCAAGTGACCTCAGTAAGGCTGACACCCTTGGAACAGGCCTCCGCGTCCATGTAGCACTTGTTGTAGTAGGTCATTCCATCAGAGGCGCAAGTGAAGCGAGGCTCCCGCTCACAGCGGTCACGGCACTTGCACACAGGCTGCCCGTCCCAGATGTCACACTCTGAACCCTGCTGGGTGCACATGAACTTGTCACAGGTGGCTTCTTTTGGCATTCCCACTGGTCCCTTATTTCCCTTTACGTCCCTATAGCGGGCAGCCACACAGCTTTTACTTCCACACACGTTTAAACAGCACTTCTCAAATGTCTCACAATCCTAAGGGATGAAAAATAAAAATTAGCAAGAATGTCCATCAGCAACGCTGTCATAATGCGGGGGGTTAATATGTATAGAAAATTATTAGACTATACATTTTGGAAGATAGGATTGTTGATGTTGTTAGTCATTCAGCTGCTTTCATTAAGGGGTCGCACACTGCGGACCATCCAATCTCAACAACTTGGCACAGGTTTTACACTGGATTCCCTTCCTGGTGCAATTCTCGCGTTTCTTGGAACCGATTTTTAAAGATAGGATAATGAATAAAATTACCTATTCATTTATTTAATTCAATAAAATTATAAACCATAAACCAACACTTTAATTAATGTGTGTTGTGATTAACAAATGAAAAAAGTCAGAAATTAGGCTGATTTGCTAATTTTAATCTAAATCAGTAAGTTATTAACATTTATAGCATGCTGTAGTTTAACGCATGAATTGGAGTATGAATTAAAAAATCATTAATCAAAATAAATTAGCATTAATTTAATAATTATTAATCAATTTCATTGACATTTAAACAAATGTAAAAATATTAAGCAGGCAAATGTTATGTATTTTTTAACATTTGTTTAAACGCCAATGAAATTGATTAATATTGTCCATAGGTTTGCATTTTTTTTTTCATTAAAAAAAGTTAGTTAAGGGAAACGTTATGTATGTAAAGCACTGACAACAGCTTGTTTCTATGTGCTTACATGAAAATATATAGTTTTTCTGCTGATCTTACACAAATTTGATGCAATTTACTGTACTACATATTTTAAATAAGAATCTACTTTTCGGTGCAGATTATCTAGGCTGAATTATATTACCGTGTTCGAAGTCGGGTCGCCTAAATATACAAAATTTTAGAATAAAAAAAATGTGGGAAAGCATGTAGCAGTTTAAAACGACATGCAGTGAGCGCAGTGCGCGTGCCACCGAAACCATCCTCACCTGATCTGACTGGCACTCGCGCATGCAGGTACTCATAGCGTCCACCCAGAGGTTCGGGTTCATCTCATTAGGACACATTCCGGCGTGAGAATACACCACCTTGGACACAGTCATTGCTCGGACCTGAAGATGCGAGCGCAAAACGCAGACATGCCCAAGGAAAAACCAAATCCATCGGGGAAACAACATCCACCACATCTTCTAGAGTTTAGTAAAACTTCAGCAAAAATCTTTCCTAAAGAGTTCAAACGCTCAGAGACGTCCTTACGCTCACGATGGTGGAAGTGAGGAGTGAACTCGATGTATAGTCACATATAGGCTTTCTCTGAGTGAACACGAACGTGTAGGTCGGTGCAGTGAGTTAGCGAGCTGGAGAGAGACGCCGACGCACCACGCCACCTTTAACAGCCCTGGGAGATTATCTCGCTGTACATGAACGCTCTTGTTTAAGAGCTAACACGGGGTTCAGAAATGCTCTGTACAGATTACAGCCAACCACAGGCACCACTGAAGATCATTTTAAAGTTTCATTAACTTAATCTGTAGGCATATGACGCTCAGGAACATCACTTAACCCTTTAATGTCCTCACATGTACTACTTGTACAAGGATTTTTTAAGTATGGTAAAATGTCTTCTTTTTTTTTATTTTTATTCTCCCCTCAATAAGTTTATTACAAACTATTACCTTGTCTTAAATAGCAAGAGTAAAAGTACAAGAAGGAGTTTTCCTGAATTGATAAACTAGCTACTGACGGGAAAATCAATGCTTCAAAGTGAGAAAAAATGTTAGCAAATGCTAACTATAAACAGTTAAATACATACTACCTAAATGCTAACAGCGTGGTTTAAAATGGGTTTGGTCTAATTTCTACAGTTTCACCTGTTAAAAATTGTTGAAAAGAATTATCTCCTTACACATTTTTGTGTATTTAGAATGAAAGTTGTCATTACTTTTAAAAACGTGTAAATTTTACATGTAAAATCTGTGAGGTCACAAAAGTGTAGAACTCTCAAAATTAAAAATATTAGTATAATAACATTTTTGTCATAGAAACAACTGAAAACAACCAGAAAAACTTGTGATCCTGTGTATCTATGCTATTTGTTTGTCTATCTGTGTTACTTTTTTTTTTTTTTTTTTTTGCTCAGGCATGTCTGTATATTTGGTTAAAATGAACTAAAATTTACGATTCACCTTATTTTATTTTCTAGGTTGTGCTAAAAATAATGATATGTCACTATATAATGAACAATCCTGTGCCCAGCAAAACTGGCTAAAAATGGCTAAAATGACTTTAAGTGCTACAAGTGCCAAACATGGGGGAATGAGGTCCAAGCTGTGAGTATGGGGTCATCTGGTTAAAGGATACAGACAAAGAGGTATTAGGTCACACAAATTGGGTCACTGCACACTATTAGCATTGACTTTGAAGTATTTTGTTGAAGCATATGTGCCTTAGAAAGAGACACTTTCATCAAGGTGGAATTTAGCATAGTCAATACATTCCTGCATATTTTGGAGAAATAGGAGGAAACTGGACAACCTGGAGAAAACTGCACAGAAAGGACCCTGAGCTGAAGTGACTACATGCTGCATGCACCAACACAACACATAGAACAATTCTTAAAATTTCTATCTCAATTATATGCTTAAAATATAATTATTGTTCTTATGAATGTAATTATTAAGGATACTATACCCAGTGTAATATATGTAAAACATGTCTGCTCTTCCCATGCTCAGCTCATGCTGGGTTACTGAGGCCCAGAGTCCCCTGTCCTTAACCTCTTTCAGAGACCCACTGTGTCTGCTCTCTGCACATGCACATACTTCCCTCGACACATAAACACATTGAGAGACAGAGGCAGTGAAAGGGCACTAAAGCATGCACACACATCTAATTTACATTTTACTAAAGACCTCTAAACATCCAAAAACCTGTTTAAATAATTTTCTCACTTCTGGGAAAAATACATGGAAACATGTTAGATTTAGTGTAAACAATCTTATATCACAGTAAAAACAATGCTCACAGTATATTTTAGAGTTATTTAACCATTAATTAATTTATCTAAAGCACTTGCCGCTTGTGTTTCATAGTGTGGCCCTTAAGCCTTTAACAGTTCACCCCTGGAAAGCAATAAGCTGACATTCCTCACATATGTCTAGAAATGTGATAGATATTGGATAACAACAACTTAGAGCTCCTGCTGATGCTGAGACAGAGTGAGAGAGAGAGACAGAGTGAGAGAGAGAGACAGAGTGAGAGAGAGAGAGAGAGAGTTCTTACTACAAGACATTGACTGCCATCCCAGTTCCACCATTCAGTATTTATTTAAAACACTTAAACATCTCTCTCTTTCTCTTTTTATATCTTAAAGTTCTGTTGCATTATAACTCCTTATAAAAACAGTATGTCCATATAGTACTGTATATACAATAAATCAAAACATGTACAATAACTCATTTTAGTTTTAGAACCTATATTGAATATAAGATGGATTGGACTTTGAACTACACACATTGAAATCACCTGAAATAGGTTTTTAAGCATATGTAAAAGTAAAAATGCAAAATAAATTTCAGATTTTATTTTAAAACAGGGGCCAGATTGTTGGTCAGTCTGAGGGTGGACTGTCTCAGATACAACTAGGCATCTTAAAAAAAATCTTTCAGAATCATCGTTTAATAAAAAAGAAAAAGGGAAAACATCAGAAGTCATGTCTGGAGTTTTCTAAAAGGTATCTTTGATTTTGAGATCGGTTGCTCTTGAAGCTACTAAAAAAACTTTGTATTAATCATGCATTAATAGCTGAACTTTACTTGCTCGAAAAATGTTTTTAATTTTGGTACATACATTTATCCCAAAAATATGAGTGTCTATTTGCTTCTTGCATGTCTATTCAGAAGCCCTGTTGCAAGTGTGACATTATTTAGACAATTAACGATTCTAGGTTCTATTAGCAATAGTTTCTAAAAGAGAAACCATCTGTTGTAAAGCTAAACACCGTTTTATGGTGTTTGATTGAGTGCCCTACATACCAAGTGATCAGTCACCATAAACTGGGCAGTCTATTATAGTTTGTTTTTAATTAGTCTTTATAATTAGCTACACACAAGAAAAAAAAATATGAATTATGTTAATTTCCACATTCATATTGCTTGTGTTAGGGTTCATCAACACTACTAAAAATTCTTTACTTGAGCTCTTGCTAACAATAACAATTATAAGCAGAATGACTAACTCATGGTAAGCAAGGTTTTGTCTTTACATTGTTAAGAACTCGCCCATAACTTTTTTTTACATTGGAGGGCCTGAAACCAGTCTGAGAAAATTGTCTGTCTGTCTGTATGTACTGTATGTATGTGTGAACTTTATGAAACGTTACCAGTCATTAAGGTATGGAGTTAAACCTACGCCATAAATGAAATCAAAATGTTGAGTAGAAGAGAAGTTATGAGCAATTATGTGCTCGATTATAAACTGCAAGTTCTGACAGCATACTGCGCACGCGTCAAACTGTGGGTGCGTCATAAATCGACCGCTGGACAGAATTTAATCAAACTTTTGCACTGAAGAGGATAAATTGATTTTACTGTAACATGCTTTATTCAATCTACTTTTTTGATCTCTTATCTGTGATTCACTGATTTGGCTGACGATGAAAGAAGTACAACTTAGTGTAAACAAGGCATAAGATACTCAAGCTTAGAAAATTTTATTTTTTGTATAATTAATTTTTATTAAAGACAGGCAGACATGTACATGGGCTTCAGTCTGAAATAATAATATCAATAATTTATTAAAGCTGATCCGCTTATTTTCAGCTTGAACCTTTTTCCTATTTCTACAAACTCTTAAGCCGTCAATGATGGGTAATAATGCTAGTATCAGATATTTTAAATATTCTGCTAATTCAGAAAAAGAATTTGGAAAACGAGACATGCTTTGGTCAATTTCAGTAAGGTTATGATGCCATTAACAGCTCACTGAAATGTTTTAAGTCCCTCTAAAAATGGCAGTTTTACAACTGTTCACTTTAAAGGCAAGGTCTAAATAGATATGACTTCACATGACTTTGAGACACAAGTAGCACTCTGTGGCGGAGTTGCTAAAATCTGTCCAACATTGGAAGGATCAGCAGTAGAGGTGAAAAGGCTTACAGTAGATAACATGGCCAGACATGAGCCAGTTTATGTACTGGCCAGACAGTGGTCTGTGCATCTTTGCTCTAGGGGGAACCATACCAGACAAGTTGATTTGACATGGGTTAAAAAAAAAAAAAGTCATCTCTCCCTCTGTTGCCAAACACTTCCAGATCTAGGACCCTCTGCCCAGTTGGTGAACCACTACACCCTGAAGATGTTCTGTAGGGAAGCCCAGGGCCACTCAAGTTCTTCCACAACATCCTTGGCGAATCACATCTTTATGGAGTTCATTTTGCACTGGGTCACTGTCATTGTCAAACAGGTTTGGGCCCCATTATTGCAGCAAACTCTGTGGTTACAGTCAATGCCAATGTATATGGTATTGATAAACAGGTGTCCACATACTTTTGGCCATGCAGTGTGTCAGCAATCCTATCAACCTCGGTACCAGACATAATGACTATATACTATATTTTAGAGCATGAATAGCAGCTACATCTGAATATCAACTGTTCAAATGTGACTATTCTACTGTTGTATTACTAAATATGTAAATATTGTTTTATTGTATAACTAAAACTGTGGGGCAAATGTGGGGCAAAAAAGTATTTAGTCAGCCACCAATTTCGCAAGTTCTCCCATTTAAAAAGATGAAAGAGGCCTGTAATTTTCATCATAGGTATACCTCAACTATGAGAGACAAAATAATAATAAAAAATAAAAAAAATCCAGAAAATCACATTGTAGGATTTTTAAAGAATTTATTTGCAAATTATGGTGGAAAATAAGTATTTGGTCAATAACAAAATTTCATCTCAATACTTTGTTATATCCCCTTTGTTGGCAATGACGGAGGTCAAACGTTTTTTGTAAATCTTCACAAGGTTTTCACACAATGTTGCTGGTATTTTGGCCCATTCCTCAATGCAGATCTTCTCTAGGGCAGTGATGTTTTGGGACTTTCAACTCCCTCAAAAGATTTTCTATGTGGTGGAGGTCTGGAGACTGGCTAGGCCACTTCAGGACCTTGAAATGCTTCTTACGAAGCCACATCGTTGCCCGGGCGGTGTGTTTGGGATCATTGTCATGTTGAAAGACCCAGCCACGTTTCATCTTCAATGCTCTTGCTAATAAAAGGAGATTTTTACTTAAAATCCCATAATATATGGCCCCATTCATCTGGTCCCTTTGCAGAAAAACAGCCTCAAAGCATAATGTTTCCACCCCCATGCTTCACAGTAGGTATAGTGTTCTTTGGATGCAACTCAGCATTCTTTCTCCACCAAACACGAAGTTCTATTTTTGTTTCATCTGACCATATGACATTCTCCCAATCCTCTTCTGGATCATCCAAATGCTTTCTAGCAAACTTCAGACAGGCCTGGACACGTACTGACTTAAGCAGGGGGACACGTCTGTTACTGCAGGATTTGAGTACCTGGCGGCGCAGTGGCTACTGCTACTGCAGGGCTACTGATGGTAGCCCTTGTAGCCCTTGTTACTCCCCCAGATCGGGGGAGATTATCAGTCGTCATGTATGTCTTCCATTTCTTAATAATTGCTCCCACAGTTGATTTCTTTACACCAAGCTGCTTACCTATTGTAGATTCAGTCTTCCCAGCCTGGTGCAGGTCTACAATTTTGTTTCTGGTGTCCTTTGACAGCTCTTTGGTCTTGGCCATAGTGCAGTTTGCTGTGATTGTTTGAGGTTGTGAACAGGTGTTTTTTATACTGATAACAGATGCCATTAATACAGGTAACGAGTGGAGGACAAAGAAGCCTCTTAAAGTTACAGGTCTGTAAGAGCCAAAAATCGTGCTTGTTTATAGGTAACCAAATACTTATTTTACCGGGGAATTTACCAAATAATTCATTAAAAATCCTACAATGTGATTTTTGGGATTTTTTTTTCTTATTTTGTCTCTCATAGTTGAGGTATACCTATAATAAAAATTACTGGCCTCACTCATCTTTTTAAATAAGAGAACTTGCACAATTGGTGTCTGACTAAATACTTTTTTGCCACAGTGTAAATGCCTTGTATGACAAAAAAAAAGCAAGTAAAGAAACTATAAAGCCCAGAAAACAGTAATGAATGAAACAAAGTCACTATTCAGGGAGACAGTGCTTTGAGGATCTTCAGTCTCAAATCAGGTATAATTTATGCAGGAAATTATGTACTAAGTTTAATGAGCATCCCGCAGAACCACCCACTTTCACTGTTGCACCTGCTTCTTTTTTGCTTACAAAATTTAGCAGCTTTCTTTTTGTTCAAGTTTGAAAGTGCAAGCTTATTTAATATGTTGCTTTATTTTCTGGCATATATATATATATATATATATATAAATATATATAAATGATGCTAAGAATGGTGAAGAATCAGCCCAGAACTACACGGGAGGAGCTGGTCAATGCCGTGAAGAGAGCTGGGACCATCTTTCCAAGGCTACTACCAGTAATACACTAAGACATCATGGTTTAAAATCTTGCATCGCACAGAAGGTTCCCCTACTTAAGTCAGCCCATGTCCAGGCCCATCTGAGGTTTGCCAGGGACCATCTGGATGATCAAGAGGAGTCATGGGAGAAAGTCCTGTGGTCAGATGAGATCAAAGTGGAACTTTTTGGTTTTAACTCTATTCGCCATGTTTGGAGGAAGAAGAATGATGAATATCATCCCAATAATACCATACCTACAGTGAAGCATGGGGCTGGAAGCATCATGCTCTGAGGGTGTTTTTCTGCACAGGGGACAGGATGACTGCACTGTATTAAGAAGAGGATGAACGGGGCCATGTATTGTGACATATTGGGCAAAAACCTCCTTCATTCAGTCAGAGCAATAAAGATGGGTCGTGGCTGGGTCTCCCAACATGACAATGACCCAAAGCACACAGCCAGGAAAGCCAAGGAGTGGCTCCGTAAAAAGCATATGGACTATTTAAAAGGAAAAAACTGGTCCTTAAGGGTCAGAAATCTGGCTGATAAGTGATCAAATACTTATTTGACACAGTAATTCACAAATAAATTGTTAAAAAAATTAATACAAACCTTTTTCTCACAGTGGAAAGGCACCTATGCTGAAAATTTACAGTTACATTTGGGCATTTGGCAGACGCTCTTATCCAGAGCGACTTACATTTTTATTTCATTACACATCTGAGAAGTTGAGGGTTAAGGGCCTTGCTCAAGGGCCCAACAGTGGCAACTTGGTGGTTGTGGGGTTTGAACCTGGGATCTTCCGAACCGTAGTCCAATGCCTTAACCACTGAGCTACCCCTGTGGACCCCTCCATGATTTTTAAATAAGAGAACTTGCAAAATCACAGGGTGATCAAATACTTATTGACCTTACTGTATATGTGTATATATATGTATATATAGTGTGCAATGCAAAACTATGTAAATTCTATTTTAAAAAAGCACGATCATTGACATCCTCCACAAGGAGAGTAAGCCATAGGTGGTGCTGTGTTTAAGCATATTTGTGAAAAGTTGCCTGGAAAAAAAGGGTGAGAAAAAGATACACAGCATCAGAGATGAATACAGCCATGCAAGGACTGCCAATTGAAGCTGATTCAAGAACCTGGGAGAGCATTGAAAGAAGTGGATTGAGGCTGGAGTCAGTGTATCAAGGGCAACCACAGACAGACATCTTTAGAAAATGGGCTCCAGCTGTTGAATTCCTACTACCGACCTATTCCCGATGCAGAGACATCAGAAACATTTTATCTGGGCTAAGCAAAAAAAAAAAAAAAAATTGGACCTTTGGCTCAGTGGTCCAAAGCCCTCTTTTCACATAAAAGTAAATTTTGTATTACATTTGGAAATAACTATCTCTAACCCCAAACCAAAAGGCCCTGAGTCTGAAGGAAGTCCAAGTCCAGAGTCCAAGTTGCTTGCAGTCCAATGTGAAGGTTCCACAGTCGGTGCTGATTTTGGTTTCCATGTCATCTTCTGGTTGTGTTTCACAACTCCAAAGTCAACACAGCCATCTCCCAGATTTTAGATCACTTCATGCTTCTATCTGCTAATAAGCTTTAAGGAGATGCTGATGCCTTTTCCAGCAGGACTTAGCACCTGTCCACAGTGCCCAAACTAACACAAACTATTGTTACCATGACCATTGTGCTTGATTGGCCATCCAACTCACCCAACCTGAATGTCGTAGAGAATCTACAGGCTTTTGACGAGAGAAGATGAGGAACGCGCAATGCAACCATACAAACGTGCTGTTGGCTGCCATCAAAGCATCCTAGTCTTCAATTACATCTTAGCAGTGCCACAGGCTGATCGCCTTTATGCCACATTAGTGCGGTGATTTATGTTAAAGGAGCCTTGACCAAGTACATAAATGTGCATAAATGTGCATAATTAAAAACAAATCCTGTATTATAAATCCTTTCTTGATGTATATATCTTTGCTACATTTTGAGATATGGCCTTTTTGATTTTCATTCAAAAAAAATTACAAAAAGTAATAATCCTAAAACATTAGGGTTTAATCCTTTAAAATTAAGATATGAAAAGAGAATACATTTTTCCATGACATTCTAATTTTCTGAGAGTAAATGTGTATGAGAGAGTGAGAGAAACCGGAAAAGAGAACACATACGATATCAGACTGGGGATGCATAGGTTAAGTCAAACTGTATTCGTCTTCCTGTACATGATCAGTTAGTACAGCGAGTTTTCCACAGAAGGTTTTGATGCCATACATCAGTCAGAATCTTTGCAGCTTTCTTAATCAAGCGTTCACCACCTTGTGAATAGTCAGCATTTTTATGAGCATACAGAACACAACTGATACATAGACAGGCAGATAGACAGACAGACAAAGACAAATGCTTGGCTCCATTTTAGCTGTAGTGTGCCTTGAAACCTCCTTTCTACAGTCAAATTTATTTTATATATATATATATATATATATATAAAAAACAAAAAACATAGTACATAGAGCAGTACTACAAGACCATTCAGTTATCGAGTATCAGCAGAATCCTGCTTCCTAAATATAAAGCCTGGGCTGCGGTTAGGTCCAGAGAACAATATCCATTATAATAATGTTGCCCCATTTATAACTCTCTTAAACTTTAAAGGAAAAAAGTGTTTGTGGAAGCTCACATTCATTAAACCCTGTTTTTTAATCTTCCATTCCTTTAAAAACTAAAATGTAATTAACATAACAGTGATCTTTGCTACATTATTCAGTGCAGGAGGAAAAATTATATTAAGCCTTGATACAAGATTGTGAGGATAGTTTTCTGACTGACAGTTTTACTAGTTTTTGGTTAGCAGTGACTGAAGGAGCAGCAATGGCACCAAAACACCACTGATGTATTCAAAAAGTTCCTCCTAGTTGTGGTGATTTTTCAAAGTGCACAGGGGATTACCTGGCAAACGCACATACACAGAACTTGAAAAACACCCCTCATTTATAGTTTCTGAAGCTGCTGTATTTAAGTACATCAAACTACAATGGCTTTCCCAAGTGGAACTAAGAAAAGCTAACACACTTAAAAGAGGATGTTAGCAATCAAGCGAATTTGCTGTGTGCTTTGCCAGTGCAAATTAAAATAGCCTGTATTGGAATAGGAGTGCATATATGGTAATGACCAGAACTGACAATAAGAAGTGCTGGTACAGGTCACAACTGTCCCTGTGAGCTGTGTGAAAAACCACACAGTGGCTTTATTAAACACAGCAGCGAGGCAGATCTGAAAACTTCACACAGCAGCAGGGGAGGTGACAGATTTGGATATACAGCCCATAGCTAGGGTAGAACATTTTGAATATTCAAAAACAATGACTTGTGAAAGAGGGTGTCATAACCAGGAAGGATGAATAACCCAAAGACTTTGTGACAAAACTAACAAGGATTGCAAGAATAATGAGGAGGGCTTTATCGTTCGTTTAAATGGCTATGGGGAACATGCATGGGTGAATTATAGGCATATGGGAGAATGGCATCTGGTCTGTAGAATGGCAAAAACAAAACCTAGAGATAAATTAGGCATTCTGAACTACAGTCCCAGATGGGTTAGTCCGCCTTGTGCTGGGTCTGAAGGCAGGAGCTAGTAGGTGAGCCTTGAGGCCTTCATGTTGTAGCAGGGCCTGTCATTCAGCCCTCCTGGGCCAGAAAACAAAGACAAACTCTCTGCCTTCTCCAACACCACCTCCAACTCCTGAAAATCTTGAAGCCGAGCCACATCTTTGTCCTAACACATTTAAAAGTCAAGGAGTAAAATGTTGGTCAGTCAAATTTTAATCTGACAAATGCTTAAACTTGGATCATACTACACATTCAGAATTCATCAATGCACCCAATAATCTGGGTTCTAAAAATTTTTAATTAAATTGAAAAATGATAGTACACACCTTTCTAAGCATAGTGTTGGGGAGCTTTCGAATTTTCTCCACATGCTCTGCACTAATGTCCAGTTCACGGCAGCAGACCCGCAGTAACGCACGGTACGTCAGCTCCTGTCTGTCCAGCTCCACCTCGATGAAATCATTTTCTCTGGCATGTGGGTTCTGGATCCGCACCTTCAAAACAAGTTCTGGAAGACGGAATAAGAGAGAAAGAGCAAGCAAGAGAAAGAGCAAAAAAAAATTTCATTATTTATTTGAAAATAAAATGCTACGACAGATACAGATACACTGTGTATATGTGCTTTGAAACAGATCTCTGTGCTACATACCCCGCACGTTTACAGGGAAGGTGCTGGTAAAGAAGAAAGGCTGGAAGGCAGGCATAGAGCCCCCTGTCTGAGAGCCATTTAGCTGATGAGGAAAAGACTGCTGCCGGGTGATGGTGGGGTTTGATCCTGCACTTGCTGAAGGTAATGGGGGACAAACAGGGCTGTTCTGGGCGATGCTGTGATTGTGAGCGTACTCATTATGGTTGCTGTGATGCGCCTCCGGGGAGACGCTCCCATTAGTCACCTGGTTTTGCACAATGCTGCTCGGCTCTACCATGGAAACGTAGGACAACGGCGGTTGGCTCTGGCCATCTGTGTACATGCGCTGCTGTTGTTGTTGTTGTTGCTGTATGGGGGATAAAGTGGCCGGCTCTGAGACAACACCCTCCAAATGTTCACTGGTGCCATTCTGGGAAACGTGTCGTGTTGCACTTAGGTCGTTTTTATCCGTTTTGCAAAACAAGAAGGATGTGTTAGAGAGATAGTTTGGAATAATCGGCAGCTCTGCTTCCTTTACTTCGAGATCACTCTCCTCTTCCTCCACTACAGGAAAAATTTAACAGACATGAGGCTCCATTAAACCATCAACAGAAAACATTAACATTTTATATTATACAGTACTATGCATAAGTCTACGTAGTCTCGAGCCATCCTTCATTTCATAAAATGATGTAGATCAAATTAAACAAATAGAAACATTTATAAAAAACGGTTCTGCAAAGTGACCGAAGATACCATTTTAAAAATTGCTTGTTTGCATAACAACTTTACCAGCAGCCTCATTTCCCCCACTCATCTGTTGCATCACCAGTATATCAATCACTGGCCTGATCATCTCTTATCATCTGCAACTATTTCTCACTAGTTCATGTCTTAAGATAGATAATTGTTTTTTTATTCTCTTTTTATGATTCACAGGTCTCTGTTGGCTTAGCGTTCAGGATTTCTGAATAAGTATTCCTCAAGACTATATTTAAAATGCAAGAAATGTGAATACATAAGGGGTGGCTCAAGACTTCTCCACCTTACTGGAATTATTTAGATATTACACAAGCCTAATTTGATCTAAACTAGTTTCTGCCCAAGAAAATATTACTTACATCATGTGTGATTTAAGGAGAGAAAAGGAATATTGCAAGTCTACAATAATAAATAAGTAAGTAAATGAATAAATAAAATAAGTTGCTCTCTTTGTAGCGGCAAACCTGTCTCAATGCAATTCAAGAACTAAAGCTAGTAAAAACTTGCCCACGTCCTATACATATATGTATGTATGTATGCATGAAGTAATCTGGGCAAATTACAGACATGTAACAGACATGTAATTATTGTGTTCTGTATAAATCAGCTAGTTAAAGCCCTAAAATATTACTAATATTCCCAAATCTCCTCAGGTAAACCTATTCCAGCACATACAGGGGTTAAAGGTATTTATTTCAAGTTGGAAAGCATACCTCCAAGCAGTCTTCTGATCTCAGGTTTGGATGTCAACTGAACGGCTAACTCCTCTTTAGAGGTGAGAATTTCTTTGTCTGCCCCAGAATTCAGAAGATATGCCACTATGTGTTTGTGGTTTCTCTTGCACGCCCAGTGTAAACACGTCCTGGGTAGAACGATACACAACAGACAAAGTTTACCATAAAGTTTTCTTTCACTTTAATGTCAATTATACAACAATCTGACTGGATAAGATGTGATATAGAGCACAACAGCACTGGGAAGTTGAAGTTAATAACTCCTATAGTTTTAACTATGGTGTGTCATAACACTTCTAACACTAATTGTTGGTCACCAGCATAGGTGAAGGTAGTTCGAAACGGTCCGCAGTACTGTAAAGAGGTGAGAGCAGCTACCTGCCAAAACCCACATTCAAAACCAGTAACAGAAGCACCTCCAGCAAGAAAACACTGATGCAATTTTATACATACGTTTAGAAGTATAAGTAAAAACTATTTATCAACATTATTCTAATAAAAAAAATAATAATCACTTCTTTCTCCATGAAAAATCTAGGAGAGTTTCGGAGGTGTCTTAACTGGTTAGGATGTTCGAGAAAATGACATTCAGGCAGAGATGTGCTCACAGAAGAGATGTTTTGGTAACACTGAAGGACAAGGAGCTCATTAAAACAAACCTTTGGACAAAAATGGAATACTTTTTGTGACAGATCTTGGTGTGGTATAAAACAGGTCCATCAAAGAACATTTCGTATGATGTCTACACAAAAGAATGTGAATGCTATTTTACATTTTTTTAGTAACAGCAAAGGTGCAACTGTGATAATTTGGGTTTGTCGCAGCTGACAATGTCAACAATAAATCAAACTTTGCTCTTGCAGCACCACAGATCATATCAAGATTCATACATTTCCACAACATGCTGCATGAGCTCATGTACATCGCTGGTTTCCCTGAAGTTGTCAGAGTCATCCATGGCACACACATTAAACTAATGATCCCGAGCACCGATGAGGAGGCTCTCGTGAACTAAAAACGTCAGCACAGCATCAACACTCAAAAGGTTATAGATGCAATGTGATCATAGATTTAGTATGCAAAATTGATATAATTAAAATGTTATATTAGATATTTATAATAAATTATTTGACAGCGGCACAACTCTTTGAGATTCTCCGTTATAAGCTTAAATTTCATTGCAGCATTCCAGCACTTTATCAACACCATCCTTTTAACACTCCCCTCAGAGGTACATGTGGCAAACTGACAGGTGGCATTGATGGTTTTACAAATTGCTGTCCATTCACTCTTTTATTCTTTAGAGGTACTGTAAGAGTAGGGCAAAATGTATCTTTAATTATTTCCTTAATTTTTATTACTTGTTTTACCAAAAGAGTTTTATCCTCTCTCCAGTCTGGCTTTCTTTACAAAGTAATTTTGATCAGATCATGACAGTTCTACACAGCTCTATTATAGGGGCTTGAAACAGTTGTGACTAGAGCTGATCGATCAGGATAACTTCATGCAGCTGAGTCAAGCATCTTTAAGTTCTGTCCATGTAAATAAAGCTTTCACACAAGTGGCACCAATTTTAACATTTAGATTTTTCACAGTTTAAAAATAACGGGGAAAAAAAACTGTAAAAATTACACCACCACACTATGTGTAGCCTACTTTTCGTCTCTCAGTGCCGTAAACAGTGATGTCACATGCTTTCCTAAAGTAAGGTAGGAAGCTTCCTAAATTGTCCTACTCTGAGGTAGGAGTATCTTTAGTCCTAAATTAGCTTAAAACATGATTCCTGAAGTGATTCTAAGACCTTAATAAATACGGGTCTAGATAATGTCATCTTAAACAACAATTTTTCCCCTTAATAACTGCTTCTAAGTCATTCTTGATCGTCTCTGGACCAACCAGGGTTTGTACCTTGTTCCAATGCCTTACATAGACCACTAGCTTTTCATTTAATGCAATTTAAGATTTATCCCTAAAACCCCAGGAGTTACCTAATGTTCTAAAGTGTAATAACAGGAAATAAAAAGAGAAACTTTTGAGATTTACAGGACTCTCCACCACCTCTAGAATATCATAATGTGTTGATAATAAATAGTGTTTGTGGAACTGTGGATATTGCTGTATAAATGCAATATCACAAGCGAGGTCATGATGTCGTGCTGAATATGAGCACAATTGTGATATCTTCGGCATTTGAGCTACACCCTCGCGCCTATGACCGCATCACAGCTGTACTGATCCCTGATCTCTCAATTGAAACTCACCATGTGACAGTACCAGTTTAAGGTAGAGCGTTGCCAGATTGGAGACTTTGTTACTAGATTTGGCGATATTGAAGACCCTTTAAGGGAGTTTATATATATATATATATATATATATATATATATATATATATATATAAAAAGGCCTGTAGCAACAAAGAGTGAGCAGATGGTACTGACTGTCTGGCACGCTATATGACTCTGTGCCACATAAGCCAGTGACAGCAGGTTGGTTCGACTTACAGCCAGTGTTTAAGTTGCAGTCACGTAAGCCACTAACCCCAACAACCAATCACTGATCACTGTTATTTGACACCCTGTGCACAACTTCCTTGTGTTAAACTCTCATTTTGCCTACATTTGCAAGCAAACAAAGCACACTATTCCACTGCTGCTTTTTGTCAGCATAATTGTTAGAAATAATAGCACACATATGGATATTGTAAATAGTTTTGACTATTTGGTAAATACATAAACTGAATATAAACCTTTTGCAAATAACATGCCTGGTACAGACCGTTACAGTATATTCCATTGTTTTATATTTGGTGGAAACGTTATGCCTTTAAAAACATCTTTTTCTTCATTGTTGTTTGGGTGGTTGATTCCAATAGGTTAGATTAACGACAACTGTAGGTCTCATTCCCCCTCATCTTCCCTCATCTTCTCATCGCCTCTTAAAAACAGTTTTCCAGCCCAACCTTCCCTAAAAAAAAAAAACATCTAATACATCTAAAAACATCTAATACTTCCTTCCCTGGAAGAAAAACCAGTGAACAGGGTGACAACTGGTGACAGGGTCAAGGGCAGCCATGGCTCACTGATGCTCACTGATGCACATGAGTAAACACACAGTGCATTACTATTTTGGTGGCAAAGGGGGTGGGGGGGATTGGCAAATACTCAATATTAGGTGGGAGGTCATAATGTTATGGCTCATCATTGTACAAGAGCAGGACATGTCCGACAGTCTTTGGAGTGTGTATTAGCTCCTTGGCATTAGTTACCAACACTGGAAGCAGCAATAAGGTCTTTATCTGTAGGTATGAAACCAAAATAAGTTTACTCCAACAATTACAGGTGCAAACAACTCTTTTTTGCAAAGTGCATAAAGTGGAAATTGGGTTAATAGAATGAACTTAAAATGCATTAGGTGGTACAGCGGCTTAGTGGTTGGCACCGTCGCCTCAAAGCTCCCGGGTGCGGGTCTGTGAGCATAAAGTTTGCATGTTCTTTCCAAGCTTGGATACTCTGGTTTCTTTCCACAGTCCAAATATATGCAGATTATGTTAACTGGCATTCCCAAATGGCCTGTAGCATGTGAACGAGCCCATGTGTGTGCCCTGTGACAGATCGGTATACCCCGCCTTGCGCCCTATATCTCCTGGGATCGGCTCCAGGCCCCCAGTGACCCTGTATACAGGATAAAGAGGTATAGACGAAGAGTGCGTGGGCAACCATGCTTTATATCGACACCGGCAGAAGGGTTAAGGTCTTTATCTGTAGGTAAGAAACCAAGAGAAGTTTACTCCAACAAGTGCAAGTAACTCCAACATCATACACACTATCAGATTAATTACATCAAAAATGAATTCATTAATAAAAGAAGAAAAACAATTTTTGTTTCTATAAGAACTGCATTTAGAAAAGTGTTATTTTTTTCTTCTTTTTTTATCTACTGTGGTTTGGCCAGAGAGCTAGCTTGCTAGTCGTATGAAGCCGCTCATAGTGATAGTGATTTCCAGTGCGACAGTCCCTAAGCTAACTGTAGAGCTAGCAGATCGGTTGTGTAATCGGATGAAAAACATTCTCGAACCTACCATCCATTGATTTCATTCTGAGAGTTGATGTTCACTCCGCTCTCGACTAGAGTCCGCACTTCGTCAAGGTCTCCAATAGCACTCGCTTCTCTTAAGCGCTCCTGCAGTTCTTTATCTAAAGACAGCGTGGACATCGTTCAGCTCCTCAATCAATCAGCACTTGATTTTCATACGAACAGTCTGAAGTCCCTCAGTACAGAAGGTTTTATTCCGAAATAGCAAACAAACTCGAGGCTCGCCGGCATCCAGTCACCAGCGCTGGTGTTGGCGTTGTTGTTGTTGTTGTTTATGGCTAGCGGATAGCAATAATGCTAAAGAAATCCTAAAATATGTTTTATGAATGCTTTAAAATAACCCAATCTTTAAACCTAGGTCTAACAATAACTATATAAATTTATTCCCGACAGCTGAAATGAAAAAGCCCCGCTTCGCCGACTAGAGAAGTCCTCTATCGGTGGAAATCATGGGGGTCACTTTTAACTGTAACAACACAGGACAAGACTTTAGGTTCCTATGTCAGAACAATGCTAGTTCTCTTTATATAAACATGTTTATTAACAAAAACTTTACAGTTGGGGTGGAAAAGAAAGAAAATCGCACATGATAGTGTAATAACGCAATATCACGCCTTACAATCTACCTTGTTTTTTACATTTATTTTTGAATAGTGTTAATGACATGCAGCAATAAAACAAACTGAGGTGTTCAAAATGCACGTGCCTGATTAACATCTGGAAAAGGTATGGGATCTTTAACATTTGAATAATTAATTTATTTATTTTTTATTCAAAAGGGGCTGCATGGAGGCACTGTGGCTCAGTGGTTAGTGCTGTCGTCTCGCACCTCCATGGTCTGGGTTCGATTCCTGCCTCGGGGCTGTGTGCATGGAGTTTGCATGTTCCCTGTGCAGGCTCCCCGTCACTCTGGTTTCCTTCCACACTTCAAAGATATACAGATCAGGCTAATTCACATTTCCAAATTGTCCATAGTGTGTGTTTGGATTGGCACCCCATCCAGGGTGCACTGGAGATTCCGAGGCCGGCTCCATGCCCCCTGTGGCTCTGTATACAGAATAAAGCAATATAGGTGATAAGTGAATGACATGGATGCATCATATTAGTACCCCAGTCCTGGAGTACCTTCTGTCCTGCACAGTTTGATGCTTTCCCTAGATTAACACCCCAGATAATTAGATTATTAGTTAGATAATTTGTGCTGGCTTTAGAAACAAATACTAAAATGTGTAAAAAAAAAAAAAAAAAAAAAAAAAGGGTTCAGGACCAAAGAGCTTGTACATCGGAGAGGTGCACTGGCACAGGCATCCTGTGTCTATGAACAAAAAAGTTGTTCCAGCCATGTGGGTGAAAGAAGTGGTCAGATATGAAACTTGCAGAAGGGAAAAATAAAAGGTATAAAGATAATATTAGCTTGTTTTGAGTCTATGCATGACTTTTAGTGTGTTCGTTTATTTCCAGTAACTGCTTCATCCTGGTTTTAAATGACGTATTTATTTATATTTTGGAAAACCTAACTAATTAAGATATCAGGTGCAAAAACAATAATAACTTGGTCGATAAACAGAAAAAGTGAAATTTGGGTCATAAAAATCTCCGGAAATGTATTTCTTCTTTCACTTACTTTGAAACTTTAGGAATCCACAATTCATTCAATGCATTTTTAAAAATGTATTTAATAACTGGTGTTACTTCTTTTGCTGGTAACACCAATGACAGTAAAACCAATAACAATTTAGAGAACTATTTACAAAATGGCTTCCATGTATAATAGAACACGTTTTTTTAATGATTTCCAGAACTAATGTCTTGATATTTATAATTATAAAATGAGTAACACCAATGACAGACTTAAAATTTCTCAACAAATGAAGCGAGACATCTAAAATACCTTTTGCATTTGTCCAGTGCTTATCATCTAGTGACCGCTGGTGCAAAAACAATTTCAAATTATGAAATGTTGTATAACAGTAACACCAATGACATACTGTAGTCTGGGGTGACTAACATTTATTTTATATTATTAATTATAATCAACTGTTGTTTCATGATTTTAGTGTTCAACTTATTTTATAAGATATTGTTAATATATGTTATTGTGAATCAGATTTATTTGATGAAAGAAATATTTTTAGATAAAAAGTTCCAATTCCATGTATGATCATCGTAATAATACATTTCTTTAAACTTGTCTTGAATTGAAAAATTGTACAAGCAAATTGTGAAATACGTCCACCCTGTCACTGTTACAGCGGAGGAAAATAAGTATTTGACACATCAGCATTTTCATCAGTAAGGGGCTTTCTAAGTGGGCTATTGACACAAAATTTTCATCAGATGTAGCCATCAAGCCAAATATTGAAATCATACAAAGAAATTTAAGTATACAAGTTGAGTCATAATAAATAATGTAAAATGACACAGGGAATTAGTATTTAACATATAAAGATAGCAAGGTGCAAAATGGCATAGAAAGCCAGGAGATCACCTGAAATCTGTCAGTATTAAGAGAGAAACCCTGCCCGCTATCAGTACTAATTAATATCAGCTGCTTCAGTCCTACTTGATGGCTTATAAAGGCTTTTCATTACCCAGGAGGCACACAGGTAAGACTTCATGATGGGTAAAAGGAAAGAACTCTTTTATTGTTAAAAAGCATTTTGATGCGAATGGTTATGGGCGCATTTCAGCACATTTGCTGAATGTTCCTGTGTGCACTGTGGGAGCCATTATCCAGAAATGGAAAGAGCATCGGTTCACCATAAACCGGCCACGGTCAGGTGCTCCACGTAAGACCCCTGTCCGAGGAGTCCAAAGAAGAGTCTCAGGAGAGTTCTCCAAGAACCACTCGGGCAGAACGTCAGGAAGACCTTGCATCAGCAGGTACTGTTGTTTCAAAGTAAACTATAAGCGATGCACTGAAGCACCATGGCATCCATGCAAACTCACCACGCAGGACTCAATTGCAGAACAAAAAGCATGTTGAGGCTTGGTTAAAGTTTGCAAAACAGCATTTGGAGAAGCCTATGAAATATTGGGAGACTATATTATGGTCAGATGAAAGCAAAATTGAACTTTTTGGCAGTCATTCTACACACCATCTTTGGAGAAGAAATGGCACTGCCCACCACCCCAAGAACACCATACCAACAGTTAAGTTGGGGGTGGAAGCATCATGGTTTGGGGCTGCTTTTCAGAAAGGACTACTGGCAGAAATGTACCGGGACATTCTAGATAAAAATCTGCTGCCATCTACCAGAAAGCTGAAAATGAAAAGAGGGTGGACATTTCAGCAAGACAATGATCCCAAACACAAGGCCAAGGAAACAATGTGGTTTCAAAGAAAGAAAATCAAGATGCTTGAATGGCCCAGTCAATCACCTGACCTAAATCCCATAGAAAATCTATGCAGAGAAAAGAGGCCCAAGGACCTTCAAGATTTAAAGACCGTTTGTGTGGAAGAATGGGCCAGGTGACTGAAAATTTCTGAAAAGTTTGAATATTTATTAATGTTTCACTATGACATGGTAAAAGGTTAAGCTTGACAAAACAAATTACAAACACAATATGATGAAAATATAAGTGGAAATATTTAACTTCTATTGAAGAAAGATAAAATGATGATGGTGATGTCACTAATTATATTGGCCAGTTTCTTAAAAGGCTACCTCAAAATAATAAGGTGGACATCAATTTCAGGGGCACAAAATGTTTATTATTATTATTATTATTATTATTATTATTATTATGAAAAAAAGGGATATACAATCAGAATGACTTGCACTCAGGGAGGTAACCAGAGCAACATGTTGGACATGACAAAATAACATACACCCAATAAAAGAAAATGGTATAAAATGAGGGAAGCACATTTTAAGAGATGTATTGTTATTTTGAAATGTGTCTAAATGTTTGCTCATTTATAATGCAAACTCAAAACTCAATTATTGTGCAATATGTTCAGGCCAACTGTGTTATTCTAATGAGGACAAAAAAAAAAAAACGTCCTTTAAGGTGACATCAACCAATATATTTTATTATGTTCATTTTAAATCCAGTGATGTATGGACAGCTAGTAGACAGCTTTAGTGTTCATTAAAACACCAAGATCCTGAAGTGATTGCAGTCCTTAAAATAACTCATCAAGACATTAAAGTTTAAATTTTCAGAGAGTGTGATGTAAGGTATGGGTGTGATTTTGAAGTAGGATTTTGTAAATGTGGTTTGATCCATTAACAAAGAGAATATGGAAATAAAGATAATTCACTACGTTACATACTTTTGTATCAAAAATGAGTCTATAATCTGCACAGTGTTACATGTCCAAAATACCTCCTGTCCTCCCTCATCTATTCATCACCAAGCAACCACTTTTGCGGTTAAAAGAATTTGTCCCAAGTAATACATCTTATTGGAAGTTTTCATTATTACATACTACGCACTATTGTTGGGTTTAGCATGAGTGGTGTACAAGAAGAAAGCCCTAATCCTAATCTATATGCACAGACACAGAACACTTTCTTAAAGGCCTAGTTTGTCAAAACATCCTTACAGCTGGACTCATGTCTGGACTCCTGTATTTTTCATGCTAATTTTTAAGATTTCAGTTTTTTTATTGTAATAAAGTGTATGTTTTATAACAAATCTCTTGATAAGAGTAATTATGTTTTTCTCTGTAACTGAAAACTTTAACTTTTGTTTTTAACCTATGTTGTCATCGCCCCCTGGTGGACAGAACTGTCCAGTGTAGCCGAGCAGCTAAATTACTACAGAAAATGCTTGCTAGAATTTGAGTTTAAGTCGGGAGGAAACCAAAAACCCCAGAAGAAACCCACCATGCACACAGAGGCAGAAATCGAACCTGGCCGAGAATCCACCAAGCTGCTGTGCTGCCCTGTAAGTCTTTAATATAACTTTAATAAAAAACACTGCATCTTCAAATATTTTATTAGAGTAGCGTATTGTAACATACAATAACATATTTTATAACATCTTACAAATCCAAATTGAACACAACCATAAAACTCACCTAAAAAAAAAAAAAAAAAAACACTCACCATAGATGAACTCCTGTCCTCCACTTAATAAATTTCGGCCATATGGAGTCTGATCTATATAATTAATAATTAGCTAAAGTTTTTCCTTGAATGTAAGAACATGTTAAAAGTGCAAAACAAAATGACAGTAGTGTATGGGAAGCTTGCTGGAAAATTGTGCTACTGGTAACTTGATTATTTATATTATGACTTATTATTATTTATAATGAAGTACTCTTGGACTTTAGTAAATGCATGTAGAGCTAATGTACTAAAGTCTGTTTATTATATTTAGGTTATGTAATATTAAGTACTGAGTGACAAAAACACACCGTTCGTTAAAAAAAACAAAAAAAACGGCACGAGTTTTCATCTAAAAGTACTGTGACACAAACCACTGGCATCCCACTCTTCCTTTTTTTCAGCCCACAACCACAAATTCTTACATAATATACTGTACACTGCATATTAATATTCTATAAATGTTCCACATTTCACAATATCATAATCATAAAATTTTTAATGGAAAGAATCTGGACATAATTATTATTTTTGAAAAGAAACTAACAATAATGGAACCATGAACAAATGCTTTTCAATTAATATAAAGAATCCGGGGGGCCAGTGTTCATGGCTCTGGTGTTCTGAGAAAACTTGGTATCTTGGTATCCGAGCCCTACTGAAACACTGAGATAAGTGCATTACTGTAGCAGGAGAAATAAAGGTAGTTTTACTCTTATAACTGTGAACCATTAGTCTGCACAATTAAAAGTCCCGGTTTGACTTATATACTAGGATTGTTCATCACAATAAACTCATATGCAGCGAGTTATATAAATAGGAAAGTAAATATTTGATGAAAGGGTCAATAATTTATCATTGTAGTAAATAGATAGTAGATGACTAGGGGATGCTTTCTCTGAGTGTAGCCAAGTTGTAATAAGATCTGTTATGCTACTTTTGTGCATGGTCAGTAAATAGATGATAAACAAATTAACAGATAGATTCATATATGTAAAAAAAAAGAAACCACGCAAACATTAAAAATTAAGCAGTTTGATCTTGAGTATTTGTGCCCTTTTGTTGTAGTGAGATAATATAACACAGATTGCATGTAGTCTTTTATGCAACACTCCTTCGCAGATATGGAACCACCTACACAGCACCTGGATGTGCTTTAAAGCATAACATGCACATGACAATGACAGTATAGTTAACAATATAACAGACCTTTCCATTCGTCCATTCAGTGATACATCCACTCCCACCGGGTTTGATTCGCAGTCAGGGAATCAACTCCAGCTACTGAGCGGATGCACGTCTCTGTCCACCATTAGGGCTGATCCCAAGCCCAGATAAATTGGGGAGGATTACGTCATGCAGAGCATCTGGCGTAAAATCTTGTCCTATCAGATTCTATTCTATCTTTTTTAAATCTGTAAAAAACTGCCTTTAGTGTGGCTTTGTCTGAAGCCTATCCTAGGAACACTGGACACAAGGCGCAAATACACCCTGAATGAACATACATTTACGCCTAGAGGCAATTTAACGAAGTCTATCCAACATGTTTTGAGAAAATCTAAGAACCAGGTGGTAACCCACTAAACAGTAGCTCAAGCTTAGGATTAAACTGGGGACTGCAGAGCCCTAAGGCACTGATGCTATTTATGCTTGTCCTGCCTTGAATACATTTAAAAATAAGTTTTGTTCCGTCAGTAAAAGAACCACAAAGCCTATGGGCATCTTTAATACCCAAATCAAGAATAGCCATAATGCCATTCTTTGTGTAATATCTAATAACTAAATGAAACCGAGTATGACATTAAATCAATGTCACAAACCTAAAACCACAGTAGAGCACTTAAAATGCATCTTATATACAGTACTACATAATACCACTGTGGAGGGGAAAAAAAAAAAATCTGGATTGTAACAAAGACCGACCCATTGTTTAAAAATGTGCAAGAAGGACAAATGATACAGCACCATATAAATAAAATATAAATCCCCGTACATGAGGCATTACAGCCAAATCACTTTAAGCTACAGATCCTTGCTGATGGATATTTGTTGTAGATGATCACACTCCAGTAAAGAACTAAGGCTGTGAGGGTGTGTGGTCATCGGACGGATGTTTCACAGAGGGAAGACGCTCAGCTGCTTTTGCTCTGCCTGCCAAAAACCTATCAAACTCTGTAGAAAAGATAAGACAAGCCAGGTTCTATTAAAAAAAGAACTGTTTCTGATTAAGTATTGGTAATGGAAAATGAGAATATTGTTCCAACTGGTTGGGCAAAATTTATGCTCTTTTACTTTACATTTATAAGAATTACAAAAAAAATTAAAAAGGGAAGCCTAAAAAAGTAAATATGCTTCAGAAAGAATACCTTCACTAGTGACACCCTCATCTGCCAAATCATCATCCTGCAAAACAGAAACAAGCAGAAAGCTTATATATTACAAATATACAAAAACAGCAGCAACATTATTACATGTTGAAAGCACATCTAGTACAACATCAGAAACAGAATGCTCGTTCTCATTTCCTGTGCATGAATATGAAAGATTCTGTGATAAAAATAAAGGTCGAACAAAATACATGAATTTGCAATAGCTATGTGTCCAGATTTAAGTCAGTAAGAGTTATTAAAATATTCTTAGAAACTCCACATCTTACAAATGTTTTTACAACAAGGAAAAGATTGTACCACATTAACTTTAACCACATATTTATACATGTTCATTCTTAAAGGTTTACAGGTTTATGGCCATTATTATAAATCCTATATCCCACTAACTGTATAGGCAGAATGGCTCGTGCTGCTCTTTAGTAAACTAAGAAGCAATGTGATGAACAAGACAATTATTTTGCATGGAAGTAAAGTGTCTTTTTGTGAGAGATTTTGTTAAGTACACTGGGTTTTAATGTAACATTAAAAAGGTTCTCACACAGTTGGCCACAGTTACCTTTTACTTGAGTGTTGTAGATCAAAACCAACAGGTGCAAATCTTAAAAATTCTAAATAACAAGTGTTGCTTGCACTTAAATATGGTGTTTGCATGAAAAAAATAATCTGAACACTAGTGCTGTGCATTTTAATCATTTTTCCAATTTACTTGGTGAGGTTTCGAATTTTGAATCATAAAATTTATACTTTAATTATTTAGGTAAACCTACAAACGTTAAACATTATAAAACTGAAACTCAGGGATGAAGCAAAATGCAAGAAATAAATAGTGTGGATTTTTGTTAGCATTTTGCTAAATTGTTGAGTTTATGAGTGGTCGGGTCAACACTGACACACACTGTACTGGACTGGAGTGTGGAGCAGAAAATTTGATATTGAATCAAATCAAATTTAAAATTAAAATGCCCCAAAATCTAAATAAATCAAATTAAAAATCGACCAACAATTCACAGCTTTAATGCAATTTCTGGATCCCAACTCTGCAATGTGTATGTGAATTTTAAATGTTAATAAGCTTCGGGTTAAATGTCTGAATGGCTGTTTTTAGGGAGGGTAGAATTGATTGCCTGCACATAGTCCGGAAGGAGTTTGACCTTTTTTAACAGACACACTGAGCATTACCTTGATAAATTTTATTAGTAAAAATATTCATTATTTGGTCACTAATTCCTGCTTTCAGAACATGAAATGGTTCTGAGTGCAACAAGCACAGCTTTAGTGTTTTTGTTTCAAGTTCATGCCATGTAGTTTTTGTTTTGACATGTGCCTTTGTGTGGAATGTAGTCTTGTCTGCCCCTGTCTTATCAATGAAGTCTTTTGCAAGGTGTTCAGTTTTAAGCCTGTAATTAGTTTGTCTGTTTTTACCCTCACGTTTCTCTGTGTAATTTAAAAGTCTGACTGTGCATTTGAGTCATTAAGTCTGAGATTTGTTTTCTAGTTTTCATGTTTTGTGTTTCCTGGACTTGACCTTCACCATCTTCCTTGGTTTTTCGATTATGTCTGCTGTTGAATTGGATTAAGCTAGAATAAACAAGCTTTGCTACTACTATATACATTCATCCTGCGGAATAGTAAAGAAACTAATTGAAAATGTATGTACGAGGGGCGTTCAAGTAAAACCGGGACTTGTAATTAAATTCCTCCTAAAAGTAGGTGTAAAACCGATTACAGATGACTTCAAGCACAATATGGTACATTACAGTGCAGTTGTTCCTGTAAACATTCTGTGAATGAAACGCCTGATCTGAATTACAGACTGATCTTTTTTTTTTCTCTCATCCCTCCCCTCTGAGAGAGCTCGGCCAATCAGCTCTCTATAGACCTCCAGCTGTGAGAGGTTACAGCATCACCCGGGAACCGAACCAGCGATCTCCGGATGATAGGGCGACCACTTTAACACTGTGCCACTTGGAGGCTCGATTACAGACTGTTAAATAAATTGTCATCAGCTTGCAGTAGAAACGCATCAGTCTGTGGGAACTGTACACACAATCATTTATGAACACCACATGAACATTAGTTGAGAGTTATTGCCACATCCTCTGTACGGTCCTGACCTGACTCCAAGTGATTTCACATGTTTGGGACAAAGGAGTTCCTGGCAGTAGGATCACGGCTGATCCCCTGTACTGAGAAAACCTTTTACCTTGATGGTATCCAAGAACTAGTGAAAACACTGGAATAAGTACATTAATGGATTATATATAGGAATAAAGGGAGTTTTTACCTCTCATAACTGTGTTCTGTAATTCTGCACAATTCAAAGTACCGATTTATCTTAAATGTTCTTCTTTGTTTCAACTGATAACAGCAAACCTTTGAACGCCATATAATCTCTCTCTAAAAAGGGATATTGGAAACAGTTCACAGTGAATAATAACCAAAAATTGAACACTTACCTCATCTACATCAAGCCATTGCTCAATATTTTCCATCACTTCACTTTGATTGACGGGAATCTAAAGGGAAAAGCACAAAACAAATTAACTGTTTTTGCTGGGTGGTGAAAAACCATGTGATCGTTACCTTCTGGTATACAATATTAGCCTGAGAGCAGAAAAAAAGCACCCATCATGCACAGTAATTAAGTGCCACTAAGCAAAGGATACAGCCTTGCATTGCCTTTCAACATAAAAAAAAACCTCACACACAAAAACAAGAGGCAATTACTGTATGTGATCTGCTTAGCAAATGCAATAGTTATTAAAAGAGAGACCTGCCACCTGCCACCTTAGAAAAGCACTCACGGCACATCAGGGAATGATCTGTACAGCTCTGAGATTCCACTTTGCATATTAGAATGAAACAGATTCAGCCACTCCTAAAAGAAACCACATAAAAATACCCCTTTCGGGAAATGCATGCAGGCTCAGCAATTCCAAAGGCACATTGCGTGCTAAAGACCCACCATTCCCTTTTCCAACATCCAATTAAACTGAGGAGAGGAGCCGAGGACTTGGACTTGTGGGCAGTCATCCTTCACATAGACAGACAGGTTTTTAGTAAGTGACAGGCACAGATACTATCAGACACTAGAGTCTCATATGATTGCTTATAAATTCTGTATTCTTGCAACAAATTTTTACTTAAGTTGGGTTGCAAACACATGTATACAAAAGCACTTACACCCCAAGCTACTGTATTACTAAAGCACAAACTACAAGCTAATATTCAAATCTCGATGTCTTACGTTAGTTAGGATTTCATAATACATTTTATTATTCAGCTTTTTAGAAATACACAAAATCATTGCTACTCACCCCTCCAGCATTGTGCATGTCGCTGCTTCCTGCTACAAGTTCATCTAATACAGATCTTTCCTGACTGTTCCTGACATGCAAACATACAATACTCAAATAACTTTTACAGATTGCATTACTCAATCATGAAATCAAGCTAAAGAAATCATGCACCAACTATTTTACCCATCTTGAAGATTTTTTGAAGAGGTCTTGCTCTGAATTTCGTCCTTCTCCTTTGTACCTGCAAAAAAAAAAAAAAAAAAGTTATAGAAAGATATTCAGTGACATGGGCAGTGTGATGGGGGTATTCATGACCAAAGTTAATCAATACTCTTATAAGACTATATATATAAATATATATATATATATATATATATATATATATATATATATATATATATAAAATTGTATTTTCCTTTATGCCTTTATTAGCTTTTTTTATTTATTAAAGAATGATGTCACAAAGAAACCACAAGTCCTGCATACTTTCCTGTACTGTAAAATGTGTAGTATACTTCTTTACCTCTGAATGACAGGATGTGCTAACTTGGAAACTCTTGTTAACTTGCTAACTTGGTGACTCCTTTTCAAAGTTGATACATAAAAATCCCCACCATATCAATAAATGTACCTACTATTGACACCAACAATACTTTTTTTTTTAAATGTGCTTTGGTTTGGTCTATGCTGTAACAGAAAATTAATCAACACCTTCCAAACAATCAGTATTCAATAACACTAGTATTAGCAAGTTGAGCACTTTAACATTAATTGAGAAGAATAAAATATTAGTTCTTACTCAGACGAGACATGTGACTTGACAAACTGCTGACAGTCTGACTGATTGGCTCACACGCAACAGGAGTTTCCAGCTGGGACTGGCTTTGTGGTTTACAGGGAGTTTTTAGGTCAATAAGATTGTCGCTCTGAATTAAAACAAGAATAATAAATAATAATATAATATGTGAAATATAACATAATTTAAGAAATATTTATATTTTCTGCCTAGCCAAAAAAAAAAAAAAAAAGGACGCCATTTTAGCATGGTCAAATTATTGAGTTGCATTAAGCAACGAAAACATAGAAAAAAAGAAAAAAAAAAGAAGATATCAAATTACTGGAACCTCTTAACACATCATCAGAACCTAGCAGGATAGTGCTAAACCTTTAACTTTGTAAACGAAATTTTAAAAGAATAGTGAAAGTAAGAGAATTTCCATACGCACACAATGTGATGCAAACTTAGGATAGGGACTAAAATGCAGTGCAGCCACTTGTTAATAAGACTAATCAGAAATAAGGCTTCAATTTGTTACGAATCCAAAAGATTGGATTTTGGATCAATGGAAAAATATCATGTGATCTAAGGAATTTGAACTGACCCTATTTCAGAGCAATACGAGTATCAGGGTCAAAAGGGAAGAACATAAAGTGCTGCGCCCATCATGCATAGAGGCCACTGTACAAGCCTCTGGGGGGCAGTGTTATGATCTGGGGTTGCTTCAGTTGGTCAGGTCTGGTCTCAGCAACGTTATGTGGCAATAAAATAAAGTCAGCTGATGACCTGAATGTACTTAATGACCATGGTATCACATCTATGCAGTTTTTATTTCCTGATGGCACAGGCATAATCCGAGACTTAAACCGTAAACAAGCGGTTCTGCGACCACAGGAAATAATTTTCATACTTGAACTTGACACCAAATTGTGTGCTGTAAAGAAAAACTAAAGGTGACTGAATGAACTCTTTAAGTGTGCAACTTTCTTTGGCCAGGAAGTGTATATACTGTACACAACACCAATTGGTGTCAAATGACTGATACTAAATTGAATGTCCTTACCGGCTGTTCGGCACTCTGCCTTTTGAGACGTTTCTCAAAACTGGAAACCAAATCAGTGTTAATAATCAATCACTGACATTTTGTGGAGAATATCACAAATGCTTGATAATAATAATCTTCTGCAAACACCTGCTGCTTCTACTCTTTGTTTTGCAGTAAACAGGTGGTGTTTCTATGTATCATGTCTACAGTATATATACTGCATAATTATAATGTAATAACGAGTTTCTTCAAGCTGTGTCTAACCTGTGATATCGTGTAAAGGTTGTGTTAATGTCATCATTAACAACCAGGAGCTGATCTACCAGCTTCTCATCAGTTACTTTGGGAATGAGATGAACTACTCGGTCCTGCATCTCCTTACACGTGCCGTACAACTGCTACTGACAGGGACAGAAATAAACACAACATGGCACAATTTTATCTATATTCTTGCAAATGGGGAAACAGAAAATGACAGGCTTATTGTCAGAGCTAATATGTAAAAATATAATATATAATATAATAGTAATATATAAAATATAATAGTAATATTGGGGGGAATGTAAAATATAATGTTACACAGTGTACTGTATGTACATTCTCTGACCTTCAGGAGTGATGTATTTGACCGTTGACTGCTCCCAGAATCCATCTGACTCATTATTTCTGACATCACCTTAAGGTTACTGTGAACGTTTTCCAGGTCAGATGTTAACCTTTTCACCTGCAATCATTACAAAACAGTCTATTACTGAGGGATAATTAAGAGAAGAGAATACCAAGCATAACCACCAGGTTACATAAGAGACATTTTCATACGCCGAGTTGATGTTTTAAACCTAGGTTGTAGCTACCAGATACAGCAACCAAACGTTGTGGGTATAAAATGAATGGGCACCATATGTTGTGCACCATGTGTCACCAGCTGCACTATGCCCAATTATTGGTGGAAATGGACCACCCTTGAGCACCAGTGACTGGATATTATTCAGATATACAGTACACACAATTATTCAGATATTCAGAATTATTCTGGAGCACTCCATTCTTTGAAACGGACTACTTAAGTTCTGAACCCATTGGATAAAAGCCTAATTGTGAAAATATACACCATATGGTCAAAATTATATCAACATTGCATTCATATGTGATTAGTTCCCAAAATATTAAACCAAAGCTTTAAGCATACAATTGTCTAGAAGGTCTTTTCTTGCTGTAACATTATGATTTCCCTCCATTGGAATTAAGAGGCGCAAACTTCTATCACTACAATACCTATGGAAGTATAATAGTGCCAAAATTCCTCAAAGCAAAATAGCAGGTTGAATTACATGAACTGAAAAAAACGTGTTGCAATAAATGTTTGAATTTTTCTGCATTGCAATTTGATCTGAATTGAAAAAAATCCTTAGAGCATTTACAATGTTTGAAATTTTTGCCACTGCAATTTATTGTGGTTGTATATTTCAAGTAAAAATGTAATCCAAGCATTTAAAATTCAATGCAAAAAGATTCAAGTTACTAAATTGCAGTTTAAAAAATATTTTCAAGTATTAAAAAATACAATCTTCATTATTTTTCAATCTTACAAATTCAGGTCGATAGAATTCAGGTAACAAAATTCAGGTTGCAAAAATTCAGATAATAAAATTCAGGTTGCAAAAATTCAGGTCACAAAATTCAAGTCGCTAAAATGCAGGTCTTTACATCCGGGATATCACAGGAAGAGCAGTGGAGAGCCGATTGCTGCTGTCCGTGCCGCAGTGTACTTTAAAGTGTGCTTCCTGCTCCCTGTGCAGTCTACTTCTCAGAAACTACTTACCGATCGGAACGCAGCACTCTTAACTAACAGGCTGGGTTGCCAGTTTTACAATAAAGGGTGTAATGTGTTAAAATGATCCCTGTGCCGTAAACACTATATTCAAAGCAAAGCCGGCGCTGTTTCATTCACACGCGCGAGCGATGGGTTTCCCGCCCCTGAGCTCGGTAATGTTACAGTCACATTCAGTAACCAGATGTGATTAATTTCCTCAGCAGCAGCAACAAGACTGTTTAGACTTTGTTAAATTTATATTGCTTATAAATAAAGGTAAACACAAAAACTTTGTAATTTAAGAAAAACGTAGAGTGTGGATAGTACGGTTTAATGTCAGTCTGATTAAAATATAATATAAATAAATTATATAAATTATTTTATGCAATGCAATTACAACATTTCAGTTTCAGTTTAATATTTAGTATGAAGTCATAAGTCTTTATGTAGTTATTTAAACAGTTAGTAGTATATATGTATATGTGACTGTTTCATATGTGTGTGTATGAGTGAAGTTTGATTTAAGCTTTATACGGCGACTCATAAATACCTGTCGCACTGTGACATTGTCACATATAACATTGTACATCAATGGCTGCACTGCAATTAACCCCATTTCTATTTTTATTGTAATTTATATTTATTATCTTTATATACTTTTTATATATAGTTTTTGTCCATCATTGCACAAGTAACTCTGGTCAGTTCCCACATCACCCTGTGTGTACTGACTGTATACTGACTGTAAGATATACAGTGTGGAGTCTATAACCTGTCTTACTGTTACTGTCTCTATTGCTGTTGGATATCTGGAATTTCCTTCGGGATCAATAAAGTATCTATCTATCTATCTATCTATCTATCGTATATATCTGTCTTTATTCTTTGTCTGGAATTGTCCCTATCAGTTTATTTGCACAGAGTCAGACTTCTGCAGTTACTCTGGTGTCACGCGCTGAACCCATGCTGTTTGACTGCTTCCTAAATTTGTTTCTGCTGCTGTACAGAATTTTTCCACAGACTGTACATTACCGAGCTCAGGGGCGGGAAACCCATCGCTCGCGCGTGTGAATGAAAGAGCGCTGGCTTTGCTTTGAATATAGTGTTTACGGCAGAGGAGTAATTTTAACACATTACACCCTTTATTGTAAAACTGGCAACCCGGCCTGTTAGTTAAGAGTGCTGCGTTCCGATCGGTAAGTAGTTTCTGAGAAGTAGACTGCACAGGAAGCACACTTTAAAGTACACTGCGGCACGGACACCAGCAATCGGCTCTCCACTGCTCTTCCTGTGATATCCCGGATGTAAAGACCTGCATTTTAGCGACTTGAATTTTATTACCTGAATTTTTGCAACCTGAATTTTGTTACCTGAATTTTATCGACCTGAATTTGTAAGATTGAAAAATAATGAAGATTGTATTTTTAACACTTGAAAATATTTTTGAACTGCAATTTAGTAACTTGAATCTTTTTGCATTGAATTTTAAATGCTTGGATTACATTTTTACTTGAAATATACAACCACAATAAATTGCAGTGGCAAAAATTTCAAACATTATAAATGCTCTAAGGATTTTTTTCAATTCAGATCAAATTGCAATGCAGAAAAATTCAAACATATTTATTGCAACACGTTTTTTTCAGTTCATGTAATTCAACCTGCTATTTTGCTTTGAGGAATTTTGGCACTATTATACTTCCATAAATACCCCTGTGCATAAATCCAGCCCTATAAAGACATGGCTTGCCAATGATAATGTAGAAGCCCTAAAATTGCCCAAGTCATAACATAAACCCCACTGAACACTTCTGAGATGGATTCGAACACCATCCCGCCTGTGCCAGGCCTTTTTACTTGGCCATCGGTGCCCAACCTCACTAATGCTTTTGTATCAGAAGGAGTACAAATTCCCATAGCTACATTACAAAATCTAATAGAAGTGAGGTTATGATTATTATAACAGCTAATAAAGTTGTGTTGTGGGTTGTGTATTAATGCTCATGTGTTTGAAATAAGCTAAAAGAGGTGTGATAATCAGGTGTTCACATACTTTAGGCCAGTGATTCTTAACCCAGGTCATGGAGAACATATTTTGTGCTTTCCCAGCTCCCAGAACACTTCATTTAACTATTAAGTCAATTAATAGGCTTTACTTAATTGAAGTGGGTGTGAGAGTGGAAACAATAAAATGTGTATTGCAGGTGGTCATCTACAACTGAAGTTGAGAACCACTGCTTAAGGCCAAGTAATGTACCTATAGGGGAGGAACAATTCGTATATTTGCTAATTATCTGTAAATACACTCTTATATGGCATATTTTTAACAAAATCAAAATACCCTAAAATGTATTAAATTCACAAAAACAACAATAAGAACTAGGGATGCACCGAAATGAAAATTCTGGGCCGAAAACGAAATTTTTGGATGCACTTGGCCGAAAACCGATACCGAAACCGAAAATGGCTTCATTAAAAAACATGTTTAAAATATTTTATTTTTGTTTGTATTAAAAAAACTACAAATTAATTAAGCAATCAAACTTTTATTGATAATAAATAACAGTAATAAGGCTGTTTAACAATAACAAAACTTGCTTCCAAGTGCTTCCAAACCGCCGACATACTCCGTGTTTGATGCGTAATGACAGCGCGAACGAGACGGGAGGATGGGAGAGGCGTGGCGACAATTTCAGCTTTTTATTTTCGGCGCTTTCTTACGTTTCGGCCGAAACCGATAATGCTATTTCGGCCGAAAATTTTCGGCGGCGGAAATTTCGGTGCATCCCTAATAAGAACGTTTTGGGTCGCAGGAGTAGAGTGTGTGCATACAAACAGTACAAATGGGATTGATATACTGAAGCACCAGTGTGAGAGATGTGAAGCTGAAGAGAAACGCAAAACACACATTTGCATAACACAACAAAGCGTTTAACCGTCAGCATGGAGTCACACACTGATTTAGAGTACATTCAAACACAGAGATTTTCTTTCTACATTATTTATCATTATCCAACCTTACATTAGTAGTGAAATGTTTCTGCGCTAGTTTATTTTCCTATTATATGTACTTTATGTGGTATGAACTTTTTATTGTTAGAGTATTATAGTCTTTGTTTTTTTCTGTACAATAAAGATTATTGAGTGTTCTTATAAGAAGAAAGCTAGTGCAATGAACAGATATCTGTTTAGATATGAACAGATAGAGACAATGAAGAGATATGTGTAAAGAGTAGAAAAAAAAAATGCACTGTGGAATAATGCTTGTTAGCAATTATAAAAAAAAAAAGAAAGAAAAGAAAGATAGTTGACCTAGATTTAAACCAAAGCTTATGAGGAATTTGTCACTTTACCTGGTCAGGTGACAAAGTGATTGGACCCTCTGTGTTTTGCCAGGGGGGCGTCTGCTCTTGAATATGAGCATGGTGTGTGGGTGAGACATGAGCCTCACTTTCAGATCCAGAAAAAAAACGCTGGGGGGAAAAAAAAAAAAGCAAATGGTTTTACATGGGGGATTGGGGAAAATGACCACCACAGAAAAAAAGGGTAGATTGCTCTGTCTCTTATGTGAGAGGAGATTCAAGAATTATATTCTGTCCGACACCTTTACCCTATAATGAAAAGTTTATATCCTGACAAGAGTAGTCTCGTCCATGGCAACCCTGCATAAAAGCAAAAGGGCTCCCTGAATGGTTTAATGATTATGAAAATTATGTAAATTATATGCTACAGTATGAGCTATGGCCTTTACAGTCACCAGATCTCAAAACAACTAAAAACCTATGGGAGATTTAGGGATGACATGTTAGACTGTACTTATCAGCAACAACACTAGTTGATGGAATATCTTTTGGAAGAATAGTGTTCATCCCTCTAATGTAGTTACAGAGACTTGTAGAAGCAATCCCAAGGTGCATGAAAGGTGTTCTGGTGTTTTGTATTGGCCTATCATCGTACTGACACAGTTTATGGTGCTTTAAATATTATTGTCAGCATGTTTTATCTTTGTTTGTTAGTTATGTTTTATGTTTTATTAGTCTAAATAAGGTAAGTGATCTTCAATCACAATCCATGATAAAGTGCTACAGATTAAGTAACTGATAATCCTTAAAAAAAATATAATCTTTGAATCTTTTTTTTTGCTGCGAGTCTACTCATTATTACTAAATACAGATTTATATAACAGCGCATTCATTTTAAATGTTTTTCATTAAATGTACAAACTCTGGGGCTCTCTTTCCTTTGCAGTTATCCAATCTCCTATACTAGCTTTAAACCTTGGCTTATAAAATCGGTTTGTTTTGGCCTTTCAACCTGTCCTTACTGTAACCTCGAAGGTTTGTTGTCATATTGTTAGCAGTCAGCATTTAGGTTCACTGTTGCTGTGCCTCTTACTGATATACAGTACTGTACAGTATGTATTGTAAAGCATAATTGGGTTACTCAAACATGCAATTTAAACTATAAACTACAAAACAAATGATCAATTATACAGGAAAAGAAAAGCAGCAGGATTTACAGTTTTACAAATCAAAAGTGTCAAAGATACAGTATAGGTGTTAAAAACAACCTTTTAAACTTGTATTCTACCCTCCTGCTTCTTAATTGACTTTTCCAATAAACATATAAAATCTGATACTGGCATGAGTGTGGACATTAAATAACTCCTTACAAATAAAAACTTGTATTTGATGAAATACATGCTTAGTTTTTTACATTTTTAATAGACAATAAAATGTAATGGTCAAAACAATCAGGTGCAAATACTGTCAGTGTACAGTATGTACCTTGTTAGGGGTGTGTATTGGGCTACACATATCAGGCACAGGAAACTTTATTCCTTTCCTCCTGAGATCCTCATATACACAAACCACACCAGTTAAATCTGGAGAACTGCGGAACGCATCAGCCCAGGCCTGGAAAGAGAAAGAAAGAGAAAGTGATAGAGTGACTGGACACACCCAGCACTTTGTCCGGCACAACACACACTACAAGAGTTTCTTTATGTAAACATTATTGCGCAAGTGCTGTTGTACTGTACTTATATCAGCCAGACAACATAATTGCTAGTGAGATATTTCAGCTAATTCAATATGAGAAATACATATTAATTGATAGATATGGACAAATATTTTGTTTACATTTGCATCATCAACAGCAATAGTTCTCAAAGAAATCACAGCATGTATAAAGTATAGTAACAGTTTAAGTTTAATATAGTATTGCTAGAAATGGAAATTCTAGTTTAGACTTAGCAAGCACGGACAACTGTAGCGATCCAGGAAAAAAAATAAATAAATAAAAAATGTGCCACTGCTGTTAAACCAAATATTAGCATTCTTGGAATGCTGTTTGTCCAATCAAATTGGTGTAAAATAAATAATAATCTTCTAACATTCAACCAGTGTGTCTGACAGTCCTGAATCTTACCTGTATTATAGTCAATATTCTTTCATAAACGACCAAAGGAGGATCATTTCTGGGTAAAATAGTTCGGACCAAAACCCCTTCTACAAAGTCTCTGGAAGACACTAGGACATGGAACCTGTAGCCACAGTTTTTCACACAGGCCTCCAGAACCTAAGATATAAGCAAGGGAAATGAAGTAGTAGAATCACAGACAGTAAAGAAATTTTCACAATTCTCACAAAATTACTTGTTCAACAGGATTTAAAGAATTCCAACCAGCTGGTAGGAAAAAAAATAGGTATTGTAATGTATGAAGTAATCAAGTAAATTTTTAATAGTACCATAATGTTTAACAATATGAATATATTAACAATAACCAGCCTATTAATACTTTTTACAGTATATTGTAAAATAGATTTTAGTTTAAAACTATTAACACAGCTAATTGGGAATATAATACAATATGAATTCAGTCTTAAATTTAAAATGTCTATACACACACACACAAAATGGAGACCTACTTGATATTAGGTGAGTGGTCATAATGTTAAGGCTGATTGGTGTGCATATACACACATCGATCAGCCATAATATTGTGGCCTACAGTGCCTAATAATAAGTAGGTCCACCTTTTGCTGCCGGACACATAGGGGCATGTTCTCCACTAGACCTCTGAAGATGGTACCAAGCAGTCAGTAGCAGATTCTTTAAATCCTGTAGGTTGCAACGTGGGGCCTGCATGGATCAGACTTGTTTTTCAAACACATTCCACACATGCTCGTTCGAATAGTGATCTGGAGAATTTGGAAAACCAGGTCACTGCCTTAAACTCTTTGTTGTGTTCCTCAAACCATTCTTGATCAGTTTTTGAAGTGGGGCAGGGCACATCACCTGCTAAAAGAGGCCATTGCCATGAAGAGACATACTGAGTCAGCAACAACGTTTAGGCAGGTGGTATGTGTCAAAGTAACATCCACATGAATGCCAGGACCAAAGGATTTCCAGCAAAACATTGCCCAACGCATCACACTGCCTCTGCCAGGTTGCCTTCATCCCATAGTGCATCCAGGTGCCATCTCCCCCCAGGTAAGCGACACACAATCCAAACTTTTAATCTCTCTACCTTTTTTTTTCTCTCACTGTGTAGACACACGTTGAAAAAAGGATATAAAGCGAGCTACTCACTGTTAATGCCAGCATGACCTCTTTAAAATTTTTATTTCCCACAATCCTCTTTTTGATTGCTCTGACCGCATCTTTAGGACTAAAACAGAAAAGAAACATAGCAGTAATGTAATATATGACAAATAAAAGGCAAATGCAGTGTTAGTAATGCAGTGTTATAAAATTACAAATCCAGTGCAAGGGATATGACATGACACACACCCATCTTCTGTCTCACAGATGATGTCGCAGATCTCCATATTGATGCCCCAGTCTTCTGTCTGCAAACTTGTAGCATGTTCTAACACACACATGCATATCCGTCATGCAGAAACCATCCAAATATACAGATTTACACATGACGTAGATGAACTCAGATAAAATAAGATCATGAGCAAAGGTAACACGAGAAATAAGTACACCATTATTCATTCTAAGCATAATTTGATCATTCTTTTTGCAAACAAAATCAGAGATCGTTTCAATATTTTATGAATGCAATGAATATGCATTTCAAACAACAACAAAAACAATACACTAAAAAGCATTGCATATCCTTTCACAGATGTTCTGTAGAGTCGAAGTGTGCATAAACACGGTACATGCCATATCAATCTATTGTGTGCTCATGCTACCGTGCTTGATAAATTGCCTTGGACATCTAAGGCAGCTTTTAGCCTACTGTAAAAGTAAAAGCTTGTTTTATACAGGTGACTTTTCCCTTTCACTTGTGTCATGCCAGCACAAGACTGCGTTATGCTCAAGGTGTGGCTGTAACCTTGAAAAAGCATTGAACTGTTTGTTGGCAAAATATTTACTCAGAATTGCTCAATTAGAAATTATTTAGTCTTACATAAATGATCAAAAAAATGTTGTCCAGAAGCTGCATGAGTGTTTGCTTAATGATAACGAAGTGAGGGTGCAATTTGGAAATATTCAATGATGCATATGTTTTTTCAGCACTTCAGTCAGAAATTAATTTACAGCCCGTGTGATTACACTTCTTTGTCTTGGTTTATATTAGTTCAGGGATCTGGGGAGGGCAAGCAACTCTCAGACAAAAGGCTTCAATTTTGCTATTTGGGGTTGCTCAGACTGATCCAGAGTTTTGCTTTGAGCCAAGTCACTGTTGTGTTACATAAATTTATTCTTTGTTCGTTAGGTTTGGCACACTCAGTGTTACTTGGCACACTGGTTTATTCAGGCACATGAATAGATCAGCTGAAAGGGAGGAGATGGTGCTGGAATGTAGGAGAAGGGTGTGTAAAACTTTATCAGATTGTTTTAATTCTTAGACTTTTTTTGTTGTTGTTTTTTTTTTACAATGGTGCAAGAATTTGTGGAATTGAATAAAAGCTTTGTGTTAAAGATATTTATCATCGTAGTTATGCAATATCTTTGGTACTGTAGCTCTCAGCAATAAAGAGGATGTAAGAGAAAAAAAAAGATAATTACACCAAAAATATGAATCTAACAACATATGCATTGTGCACTTGGACATGGATGGTGCAAGTAGGTTTTGTCAGGACGAAGAAAATATTGCACAAATTATAATAACTGTTTACAGTCCTAGATGAAAAGTGCTGCAAAAGAAGAGGAAAAGCCACTCTCAATCATTATCTGACATTTCACAGTCAAAATCAGAACTAATAAAAAGATTTACAGTAAATACATAAGACACCAATGCAATTTGACAAGTACAGCAAACCGAGTCAAAACGCACCAATCAGAAACAGCAGTGCAAGGTTAAACCCCGCCTCCTATGTGTGATTGGACAGATGCGCTGTCAGACTGAGCTTAATCCATGCATTTGCTGTCAAGTTTTATTCTATTCTTATTACTGTGCGTTTTTAGCTAGGTGTAAAACTCTAACTCGAGACAAGATATATTTCTATAGTTTGCTGCAAACGGAATACGTTTTAAATTCAATATGTCTGTGCTATACGTGCTCAGGGTATCGGGCTAATATTAAAAGCAATACACTCGCTAACCGGCGCGTCCAGTGTTTATTTTAACCAAGTGTTAGACTCACCTATCCGCAGGCCTACAGGTGTACAAAAAGGGTTTCCTGTTAAAAACTCCATCTTGCCTGTCGGCTCTTTTCTGAAGGATATGAGATGGCACCCAAAGAAAAAAAAAAAAAAAAAGCAAACCCAAACAAACCCTGCTGTTTCTGAAAGGGCTTACTCGGCGAACTGGAAACTCAGCGATGTGACGTCATCTTTTAAAGGGGACGCGTGATTGATATACAGTACTCACTCTCAAGGCGGGGTACACACACATGCGCAGTTCGGGAATACCGGTTAACCTACTCATGTTTAGAATCATGAATGAATCGGACCAGGACTCTGATATGCCACTGTGCCTGATGTACCCTGAGTAAATTTTTGTAGGAACGCATTCTTAAAAAAAAAAAACATGGCTACTGGTCAACCTTTCCATATCTGCACACCCAATAAATCTAACATAAGACACAATATACACAATATACATGCACCATACATCAAAAGTAATGACTTTCCTACATACTGTATACACTGATCAGTCTAAAGATTAAAACTACTGAAAAGTGAAAGGGATATTAATAATAATCTCTTTACAATGGCACCTTACAAGGCGTGAGACATACAGTATTTAGCAGTAAGTGAACTAATATTCCTTTCACTTGTCAATAGCTTTAATGTTTTGGCTGATCAGTGTACAATATATACCATGTAGGATATACATGTTTGATGTATGGTGCCTGTATACTGTGTATATTGTGTCTTTAATCATATGTTCGCTTTATTGGGTGTGCAGATATGAAATGGTTGACCAGTTGCCATGTTTTTAAAATTAATATTCGTGAATAACACAATCTTCTCAGTTTATATCAGACACCATTATAAAAGCCATTGCCACTGGTTGAAAAGATTTCACACTATAGAGCTACCTCAAATTCTCAGAGACAACATTATTAAACATCACGTAAATGGGAAAATCTATATAGCCATAACATATAACATATACAACACATACATATACATAACATAACAAATACTGTTAAATCACTGCCAGCAAATATTAGATTAGTCATATGCCAAAGGTTTATGGAACCAGAGCTAATCATCACCTGAAAGATGTGTTATGGAAGATTTCACAGTGGGGCGTAGGTGATAGTGAAGGGAAGAAAGAAACCAGGAAAAATTAGGGAAGAGTTGCTGGACATCTAGAAATCAGTAAAAACCACAATTTCACAGAGACAATATACTCTGGTCAGACAAAACAAAAGCAGAACAGTTTGGAAGTATTTTAGCTTGTCATTAGACAATAGAGAAGTACAGTACAGAGGTAGGGGAATCATAATACTGTACGTGGCTGCTTCTCTGAAATCAGTGCAGGTGCAATACATGCTATTGTAAGAAACATAAATCAAGCAATATACTGGGACATAACATCTCATCAGTAAAAATTTTATCTGGGAGAAGACTAACCTTTCCACAAGAAGATTCAAAACAGACAGCCAAAGTACCTGAAAAAAATCTTAGATGGGCATACAAACTTTAATTTAAAAAGCCAAAATACATCTTACCATGGCCATCTTGTACAAATATCCAGTTGTATTTGCCAAAAATGGCTTTGCAACAAAGTACTAATGTTGGTAACTTGTGGTATTCTGATACTTTTCCCTTTATTTGTTTTTACGCACACCTTAGTTTATGTTCATATTCTTTTTAATATGCTTTTCTGCTAATATATACAGTATCAATCAAAAGTTTGGGATCACTTGCAAATTTGTTTTGCTCTCTACATTCTACAACAATACTGGGGATTTCAAAACTGTGAAATAACACATATGGAATTAGGTAATTATGTACCAACAACAACAGCCAGATAGTTGCACGGACAGAACTGTCAAGTGCATTTGCAAATTCCATCAAGCACCATAATGAAAACCATAAAGAAAAACTTACCTATGCTGCAGAGGAGAAGCTTATTTAGTGTGGCCAGCCTCAGAAATCATCAATTATCAGACCCTCAGATTAGAACCATTATGAAGGCTTAACAGAACATAAGTAGCAGATACATCTCAACATTAACTTTTTTATAAGAAGATTATTGCATATTTTGGACACCTTGTACAATGTACAAATAAATAAAAATCAGGAACGGCCATGAAGTTAAAGAGTGATCCCAAACTTTTGAGTATAAATGTATATAGTTTATACAGAGTCAGCTAAAAAATTTATACACACAGTATGATGAAAATTATATTATATTAATATAATATTAATACATTATCATATTGTTATATAACACATATAGCAATAAATTTAGTATTAAAATATTTATACAAGGTTTTTATTTCCTGAACCGTGTCAAAACTAAAATTTTTGGCTGACCCTGTATATATTTATATATTTATAAGTACACAATACAGTGGCAGTGGTGACTCAGAGGGCTAAGACACTGAGTTACTGATCGGAAGATCGGCGATTCGATCCCCATCTCCACCAGGTTGCCACTGTTGGGCCCTTGAGCAAGGCTCGTAACCCTATCTGCTCCAGGGGTGCTGTATCATGGCTGACCCTGCGCTCTGACCCCAGTTACACTGGGATATGCGAAGAAGGAATTTCACTGTGCTGTAATGTATATGTGACAAATAAAGGCTTAAACTTAAACATTATGTGTAGAAATTTTATTAAAGCAAGTATATTAACCTCTTCAGACCTCATATGAAGACAGGAAAATTTCTCCTAACTTAATTGTGTATTCACCAATCAGTCATGATACAGGGCCTCTGTGGTGTCTGGCACCAGGACGTTGGCAGCGGATACTGGGTGCTGAGGGTTGGCCTCTGTGAATCAGACTTATTTGTCAAGCACACCCCATGGATGCTCAGTTGTGAAGTTTAAAGCCTCGTTGGAGCCATGGGCTTTTTTCTTTCTAGGCACCATGCAGAGCATGCTGTGTACACTGGATGTTCTGGTGCTGCATTGCCTTTTCTTTGGGATAGGACTATTTGGTCCCAGCGGACATGTGTGAGCCTTGGGTGCCTATAATCCTGTCACCAGTTTGCTGGCACATAGTTGGTGATCAAAGTTGTTCACGTCACCCGGCAGTGGTGTTAACGTTAAGGCTGAACGGTGTATATCATTGTATAGCCAAGCTTTATATTTAAATACAGTTATTAAGTTCATAGTTATTAGGTTCTTGTAAAGAAAAACAACAGTAGTCCAGGTCAGGAGGATAAATAACAAAAAAACATACAAAAAAATTGTCCATGCACTACTGTATATGCTACTTTTTGCAAACCAAAATTCATTTTTGTAGCAACACGCTTCTTTGGTTTCTTCCAACCTATGTACTAAATATATTTCTGTATTAAATAATTGTCATTAATAAATATTGGTTTAGGAAGTCAATTCTAAAAAGTACCAGTCACATCAGTCTGATAGCATTCTCATTTTATTTTATTAATATGATGTCCTGTAAGGGGAAATCTAAAGAATATACACTGCTAACAACTGTGTTCTATTTGGCTTTGATCACTGATTATGATTTGCATAATTTGTACTTTTTTATTGTATCTTTCTCATATCCAGGTTTGCTTTAAAATAAAATAAGAAAAAAAGAGTGGTGAAGATGAGTCATGACATACAGTACAGCTGTGACAAACAAGAGGGAAGAGAATGAGCAGACATGGAAAGGTTTGTTTAGCAGGAAAAGCAATAAATTCAAATAATCACCTGAAATGTCACAGCCAGGTCTTAATCAATTTGAGTTAATTAAAGCATTAGGAATGTCAATAGTATTGATGAAAAATAAAGTTCAAAGCATTCAGAGTTTTTTTCCAGCCACTTTATTAAGAACATCTGTACACTTTAGAAGAATTTCCAAAGTGTTAGAGATGACAAAAAGGCTATGAAAAAACTACTCTGAAAGTGAGTTTACAATTTCAGCCTTTACGAAAAAAGTTAATGAGATCACATGTTGTCCTTATTCTCCTATTAGTTGTTAAAACCTGATGTGTTTGACTTGTATCTGATGATTGGTTGATTGATAATGGCATGAATGAATACATTTGTTCCTTTTAAAGTGTACCATTCGGTGCAATGTCTTAAATGTGTACAGTATAAATCGTCTACACATTGTACTGATGGCACTGGTGGATTTAAATAATTCCCTTACCGTTTATGTCATTACTTAAGAAGACTCTTCTTATTATCTACTGTACAAATCAAAAGACAATTTGTCCTTGCACCAAATGTGTTAGTTAAGATGATGTGCCCTGTAGCAGTATGAAGTGTTTATTCATCCCACTATTTTGATGTTGCGCTCACCTTAACATGAGCACCCACCTGAATAAATGCCACTCAGTTGCTGACTTTCATTTGGTACTAATTGTCTGCATTAGCCTTACGTCAGAAGTCATTTTTGTGTGACATGTTGCTAGGGAACGTACTCAAAAGCATGGCACGTCTCAGGCGATCCATCATGCGTGACCTTGGTCCATACTGCTTGTCTCTATGGACACTGCTGATTGGCTGCACGGATCTCTCATCAGCACAAATAAACATTCTTTTTCTTTTAATTCTTACCATTTACTGTAACAGAACCATTTTGTAAAAAGTCATAAAAAACATTACATGCTATATACAAGTACAGGGCAACTAAGATTGTTGGGCTTTTAAAAAGCTGTTTATTTAACCAACCAAAAAAAGGAAAATACACTAAAAAGAAAAATTGTGTGTTTCCCAAAAATATGCTGGTGGACATGTGCATTTTTGGTCCCCAGGGTGTACTGAAACACTATGAATGAACAGATATAGTTATAGGTTCTACCTTCTTAAAGGGGGTTCTACAGTATATGGGTTCTGGAATAGCATTCTGGATTGAAGTTTTTTTATTTGTTTCTCATATTCTTTTCATATATACAGTACATCAATAAAGCCTTATCATTACAATGCAAAATGGCCAGTATTGCGTAGGTTCCCATGGTGTCACATGGGCAGTTCTTACCACTTACAGCATGACTCCAGACCTCTGGGGACGTGCTGTGGTGTCTGGCACCAGGACATTGCCAGCTGATCCATTGGGTGCTGTTGGTTGCAGGGTGGGGCCACCATGGATAGCACTTGTTTGTCTGGTTTATCCCATTAGATTGGGATCTGTGGAATTTGGAGGCTGCGTCAGCTGCCTTGGGCCTTGGGCAAATTGCCTTGGCAGTTTGTGCTGCATCGGCTTTACTGTGGGATCAGGACGAGCTTGTCTTCGGTCCCTGCAATAATGGGCGCCCAAGATTCTGTCACTAGTTCACTGGTATATAATTGATAATCAGTGTTAATGTTTGTTATTTCTGATCTGTGTATTTTGTAGTTGACAAATTGATTTTTTTTTGCATTTCTATTTTTATAGATACGGTACTGTACAGTGTGACCGTTTGACCTTCAAACATCAACAACAAGCATACGTAATTAAACATAATTATACTGACAGTCATCTTTTTAAGACATTGCATGCCTTCCTTCCTGCATCCCAATGAACCTCCCTACTTGATGTATGAGTCATCCTGCTGCGCAGTGCAGTGGCTCAGAGCAGAACACTGAAAGGTACAAGACAACAACAGGTTTCCTGGTCATCCACAGCAGTTTGGGAAAAGGTCATATATTCATTCACAATGACACAATGTGATACTTGGGAATGTATCATATGCTTTCTCATCAAAAGAAGAATCTGATACTGATCACAAATTGTAAATGTTTTATCTTAAGTAGTCAGCTACTGCTTAAACTTGTTTCGACTGTTGTTAATTAATTCTGGCTAATCAGAAGGTGTACATTAATTTTCATTCACTTACTCATCCATTGTGTCTACCAATTATCCTGTGTAGGGTCAAGGGCGGCCTGGAGCCTAACCCAGGGAACTCACAGACAGTTGCACACCCAATCATACATTATGGGCAATTTGTAAACATCAACCAGACTTATGCAGATGTCTGAAAAGGAACTGCTGAAAGGAACAAGATTACGTGGAGGAACCCACAAACTAAGAACACCACAGCTCTTATAACTTACTGTCAATAGAAACTAAATCATTTCACGAATACTTCAAAACATCAAAATTAAAACTATAAACTTATTAAGAAAAATGGTTATTGTATACAATACACACACACAAAGATTAATAAAATCATTCAATAAATGTAATGCCTTTAACTTATGACGCAATACCAAAATGCAAGACTCATTTGTTTAGTTTATTTAAAATTTCATTTAGTGACATTTACATGAACATCAAACTTTACAAACTGTTAACGGAGTTAAAGATGTTGCAGCTAAAAGAGAGCACACTTCACATATAAACATGACGAAAAGTTGAAACTACTCAGCCACAAGCAAAGCAAATGTTTCACATATTTAATTCAGCCTGCTTTTTTAATTACATCTGTACAGAACATTTTATTCAAAATATGGATCGTTTAGCCTATTACAGTGAATTATAAACAACTTATCGTTTTTTCAGCATGGATGTGACCTGGACTTGAACTTCAGGCATGTAGCAAATAACGGCACACAAATACAATCAAACCCTGGTTAGCTGTTGTTCTTGGTTCTGTTTACTCCTCCTTAGTGTGGAGTCCATCTATCTATTTGTTTTTATTCAGCCCGGTTAGTGTGTAATGTAATCTCTTTCTGTAGTCTCTCAGGCACACCGGCATGTCAGTCATGTACACTGAAGTGAACTAGAGCTGTATTCAGGTTCTACACCAAGCATGCACTGACAAACATAATAGAGTAAACAGCTGATGCAACTTAGACAACGAAAGGGGGGGGGGGGTGATATAAATTTAAATGATCAATTACTAAACGGTTTTAATCTTTGTACACTTCCTTAGCGGGAACAAGACAGACACGAAACTATTCATAATTACAATAATTTCACCCGCACCACATTGCATAAAGTTTATCTTGTTATTTATTTAAAAATTACTTCCTAAATTTGCACATCAATAATGAGACCGGTCCTCAGTACCTCATAAAATATCTTCTTGTGTAAAAAGCCTCTTGTCTACAGATACCTCTTTCTTAGTCCCTTGCAAAGTGTCACCATATTTTATTTATTTATTTATTTTTATCTCATTCTTAGTCATTCTCATTATCTCTTATTCTACATGACAGAACAGGTAAAACCACAGCATTCTTTAAGCAGAGTAAGGCCAGCCTTGGTCACTTGTGGAGAGGAGACCTGCTGGGCCCTAGAGGTCATTCTTTTCTTCTGAGTGGAGCCTAATTGAGAGAGAGAGAGAGAGAGAGAGAGAGAGAGAGAGAATATTATACACTCATTACAAGTGGAAATACACAGAATAAGGATCTGCTTTGTTTAAAAGGTGCTTTTAGAAAAATCTTCAAAAGAATCTCTCGTACACTTTCTTATACTTGCATGATAAAAAGAGAATAAATGAGCAGTTGTGATTAGATTGCTACATAGTAAGACTGTACACATCTACAAAATACAATAACATTAGTTTTAATACTCTGTCTGTTTCCGTGAATTGATATTTACATTCTCAGATTCACAGGCATGCTTTGACTTTTCAAAAACGCTTCTTCTGATACGACACAAATCTACAAATTACATTTTCAGAGAAATATACAGTATTTATCAAAAGAATGCTATGTAAGCTTTACTCAACCTTCTCTAATCACCACAGTAGACCGACCCCAACAGAGATATTGTACTGTATTTATGTCCTAGTATATGTATGATGATAAGTGCTTTATAATGACTGCTACAAGGAATTATATACAAAATTATTCTGACTGATACTCATACACTTTTATCTGATGATAATGAAACATTCATATTTTGCTTGGTGAGCTCTCTTCTAGAATGATAATACTGTATGCCCATCTACAGGGAACCAGAGCTCACTAAATTTAGGTTTGATGATGTTGAAAGCGAGGTAAATCATAGCTCTCACAGTCAACAGATTTGATTTTAATTTGGCACTATGGGAGATTTTGGGCCGAAGTTTTAAACAGCGCTTAAATCAGCGCTGGTTTTAAACCAGCTTTACCATAATCATCAAAACAATAGTTTAGGAAATATCTTTCGTAATAATGATGGAAATCTTACAGTACCATCCCAGAAACTTGATTCTGACTGGATTCTACACCTGGGGATATGTATGTTTTATTAATATTATTATTATTATTATTAGCAGTATTATTCTTAGGGCTGTCAATATCGACACGCTAACATGTGCTTAATCTAAAAATCGTAACGCCTCCTATTTTTTTAACCCAAATTAATCATATAACCAAGTTTGGAGCCTAACGGCTTCCCATAACAGCAGCGTGGTTACCTGGCTGTGTGTGATAATAGCACTTAACTTGAATAATAAGATGACTCAGGAAACATCACCAGGTGTTGTGTACAGCCAGTTTCATTATAAAAAGCTTCGAGATGGAAGTTTAGATAAAACCAAAGTTGTGCGCTCGAGCTACCTTCAAGGGGAACTATTTTTACAAGGATACGTTAAATGTAAACCCACAACCTGTGTGAGTGGTGGCTCAGGTGGCTAAGGCTCCAGGTTGTTGAGTTTCAGATCTGAGGATCTGGGTTTGAGCTGCATGCAGTGCTGGTCCCATTCGATATATTTTAATGTAACATTTGTTAAATGTTGATATTTGAGATACATTATAAAACTGCATAATCTGTTTCCTCTAACCAGTTTCTCTGTTTTTTTTTTGGTTTTTTTGCAATTTTTATATTATATATTAAGTAAATAAAGTGTTTTAAAGTGTATCCTAAATACTGCTTAAGCAACACTGCCTTTTTTCTAAGAACAAATTGTAGTTAACCACATTTTAAAACAACATGCTTTCAGGTCTGCATTATTATCCACAAATAATTTTTGCTACACTCATATACATACTTTTCTTGGTAGCGCTTGTTGGAAATTTTGCACGTAAGAACTCCGCCATCTCTTTGTCCTCCTCTTGCTCCCTGTGTGGGACAGAGTTACAGTATATACTGTATATGAATAAAGCAAGCTGTCTTAATAACAAATGTACAAATGTGCACAAATAACAAGAAGGTAGAAGAAGGAGGTAAACAAACACAAATCATTTTGAAGCTGAAGACACATTTATCTCCTGCACATATATTCACATATGTAAATTATAGTTCAAAGCAAAAAAGAAGTCCAAAGCAATCGTTTGCACTTCCCTTCTGGCTGACAGAAGAGGTTTATATCGCTGAAAGAATCTGATATTGCTTTCAGCTCATCTCGCTATACCTTTGTGCCACCAAGCTCTTTACCAGCTGACAGCCATGTCACTCAGCAGCTTTTATCAATTTATTTTTATTTTACACATTTATTTACTGTAGTGTATAGCACCTTACAGCAACCTAAGTTGAGCCAAAGTGCTTCTCAGCATTAAAAGTTACAATAAAATGGCAATGAGTTTTTTTCCAAAAAAAGAAAAAAGAAAAACTGCAAACAATTATCAAATTATAAGAAAGACATGAAATTAAAAATATCAAAAGCCATTTTAAATAGGTTCGTCTTAAGTTTTAAACAGAAGCAAAGTAATGGTAAAGTAATTAAAATAACCTTAAATAACTGTTTTTAAGTGTAACAACATGATTGATTGAGTGACGTCAATACTGTATACCATATCAGAGAGCTACCGTAGATATACTGTAGGCCCAACATCACAAATGAACCTTTATTAGCATGTCAGTTGGGCATAAACCAGGGATTTTGGGTGTGGTTTAGATAAAAAGCCACAAGACAACATCCCACATACTGTACTGTATGTGGAAGAGGCTAAACAGTGCTTTCCTCTACATTGCCCAGTGGGACAGCATGAGCAGCAGTTTAAAAAGACACTTTGGCAAGTGTTACCCTTTAGTCTCCCCATTTTGTAGCTGTCATATAATGGGATAACTGACTGATGAGTGGGAATCAGAAATTGGGAAGTGGGCACATAACAGAGAAGAGTAATTACTAAAACACATCCATAACACTTCCTTAGCAGCTGACACACTTTTGACAGGGTCTGATTGCTTCTCCCTTCTGACTCCCAGGTATCACATTAGGAAGACTGTCACGATACAAAAATGAATCGATATCGAATCGATAAATTTATAAAATCACAAGTACAGAATTGCAATATATTGCTTTGATATTAAACAAACTTAGCAAATAATTCACTCCTATCATACAAAAATAAAGAAAAAAGTGATTGATGCTTTTGTGTGCCTTCCAATTTGTATCAGCTATGGCTGGATGAGATTGCCACATGCTGCATGTACATGGAGATATCAGAGGTGATGGACTACGCTAAAAACATTGTGTATTAAACTGCGGTCCAATTCTGTTCAGATAAACTTGGCTTTCACATTTGGAGCTGATGTAAGCTGCGCACAAGTACGCTAATATACGCTAATGCGCAGTACACTAATTCATGCCTAGACACAATATGAAGTGTTTGACATGAGACTAAACGTGTTACATCTAAATACAGTATATATATATGATAATATTATTTATATGATATAAATATAATATACATCATACTACTTCGTTTCCTCAAGTGTGTATAAATCTTTTTGCCTGACTCTGTATATAACATTTAGGAGAACAGTTAATCGCCTAGTATAATTGTTTCTTACAGGTCCCATGACATAACTCTCCTTGATGAAGTTCGCCAGCATGAGTATACAGGGTTTTGTTTCTGCATTTTAATAAATTATAATGAAAAGTTTAAGAAAATATTATTTATCGGAGAAGATGCAGGAAATAATTTGTAAAATAATTCTAGGACTCGATATCATCTTTAGTTGTTTTAGTATTAACTTAGGCTTGTTTTAGACTTTGTGGTATTTATACTTATCTCTTGCCTCATTCTATCAAAATTGTTCTTGCTAAATATATTCATGTTCTTTTTACATGAACAAAGTTTGACAAAAAGTAATTCATTCTTCTAGGAAAAATATCCTAATCTCTGGTGCCATTTCACAATGAAAAATGCACAAGTGAAGCCAACTAGTTGAAGTGAAAGCTTAACCTTAAAAAGGATTTGATGATTTTGGGCCCGCTTTCATTTGGACTCGACCCTTACTTGGCTTTGACTCCATTAAGACACAATCTTGGCTAGTCCTGGTTTTGGACTTGTCTTAACCAAAGGTAGTTGACTACTGCCCTTATTATAACAACTACACAGTTTAAAGTACTATATGTTTTGGATGGCAGTGTGGACAATATACAAGAAATCAATGATCTCTCTCTTATAATTTTAGATGGATTTTAATAAATTGATGGAAACATCTTAAAGTTTTATCTGTGGGTGACCCTTCTCCTGTAGATTTATCAAGTCCTTGATTGAATGGCACAGTGGATTTCCAGTCATGACAAAACAAGAATTTAATTTTTGGTTGAAATAAAGTAGATCTGCTAAACAAGCACTGCCAATTTTAACTCGCCTTGGGCTGTTGCTCTTTTTTTCCCTAAAAGCTCAGTTTCAATCAAGCTGCTGCATTTTCTTTTTTCTTTTCATCATATGCTTCAGTGAAATTTCAGAAATAATCAAATTTTTTATTCTGGAAATGACCTTTTTTTTTATCTAAATATATATTTCACAAAAAGCCACATGGTTTATGGCTTAGGCTAGTGTGCAAAAATAAGTTGTAGGCCAAAACCCATTGCTTTAAATGTGTTATCTGGGACCTCCCAGACGTTTTGTCCCATGGCCATGTTTTTATAAATGTGTTACAATGTTGGAAATCACAACACGCTATTTTAAAGTGACATATTTAGTATTAACTTCTTTTAATAACAGGGTTATACAGAATGAATGCAATTATTAAATAATCTTTTTCAAAATGTGTTTAGTGGGTGGAAAATTCAAGAACACAAAGATCTACTAGCTCCTTTAACATCTTATTGGACACTAATATTTAAATCATGAGTGTTACACAGTCTGTTCAGAAAAGAAACCTACACAGATGGGATTCGTGTTTTATTTTTCTTTTAAGTTAAAAATACCCTGGCTGCAAAACGTTGTTTTCTTTTGAACAAGCAAATTATGCACAAATACGTGCATTAATCTTTTAACCAAATGGAAATATTATCATTAATAATCAAGATCATTTTTAATATATTATTTAATATTATTTTTTCCATCATTTGATATTCATGTTTGTGGTTGCTGATTGATCCAACTTACAAGTGGATGGGCACAACGGCACAACAGCTTGTCAGAACACAGAGGAATAGTTTTGGTGTGTGACATACTCAAATGTTAATGACAGGTGAAGCTTGTTGATAAAGACCAAAAGAAGATCAAAATTTTGGACGAAGAAGAAGTTTGACAGTGATGCTCATAAAAGAAAACAATTACAAGAGAAAGAGCTTTGTGACAAGAGGTGGGTTTAGATATGGCCAGCATGGCTCCTGAAGTTAGGGTGGGTAATATCCTGATGTTAGCCAAATCAAAAAAATTAAATAACAAGGTTATATTTAGGATACAATTTTTGAAACATTGGGTTCACATGGTCCTCCGGAATGGTTCAGTAGGCCTTGGCAGTGACACACCCATCTAGCACAAGTATTGGGCCTAGGGAATGCCATGATATTGCAGCACAAACCATCACTGATCATTGTTGCAGGCAACAGTCTGGGTGGTACGCTTCTTTGGGGTTTCTGCACACTGTAACTCTCCTGGATGTGGGAAAGACAGTGAAGGTGGACTCATCAGAGAACAATGAGAGAATTGTAATGTAACATTAGAGAATCATGTTTCATATTGGCCACAGCCCAAGATTTTTTTGAAACCGACGTTTGGCATTGGCACTGGCACAAGTGACCAAAGGTTTGGCTATAGCAGTCTGGCCATGTCAACCCTGTGGAGCAGTTAACCCGATGAACAGTTTTGGTAGAAACAAGAGAGTTAAGGTGCACAATTAATTCTGCAGTAAGTTGGGCAACTGTGGTTTATGTTTTTTGGATACAATACGGGTTAGCACCTGGACATACCTTTCAGACAGCTTCCTCTTGCGTCCACAGTTACTCCTGTTGGAAGTGGTTCGTCCTTCTTGGTGGTATGTTGTCATTACCCTGGATACTGTGGCTCATGATACATTATAAAGACTTGCTGTCTTGATCACAGATGCGCCAGCGAGACGCGCACCAACAATTTGTCCAATAACTCTGATATGTCACCCATAATATTGTGTATTGCAATATTTTAAGCAAAACTGTGCTATTACTCTGCTAATTAAACTTTCACACTCTGCTCTTACTGAGGGAATGTACAATCAATGAAGATTGAACCAGGCTGGTCAAATTTAGCCATGAAACCTCTAACACTAAATTGGCCAGTGTTCATTGTCCAACCTCTGTATGTCCTCACTTTATGTGTGCTCTGTTGTTAGTTTATGTAACACTAAATATGAATTTACGCAATTTCACACGCTAATGTCTGAAGCCTGCAGCACAATCATTACACAACCATTGCAACCTATTTAGCATGTTACTGATTTGGTTAACGTCCATCAAAAACGTTTATCTAATATTATACTGATATTCAAAGCTATGTCAGAGGAATTTCCTGTTATGCTAATATTTTATATCTTCGCGATACAGTACATTGAGTCTTTTGCCGTGAATTGATCAAGGAGGTTCATTTTATTTCCTGATTTAAAATTATATTAACTGTGCATAATGAAGGAGGCACGGTGGTGTAGTAGTTAGCACTGTCGCCTTCAAATTCCGACCAGGCTCGATTCCGGTCTCTGTGTGCATGGAGTTTGCATGTTCTCCCCGTGCTTGGTGGGTTTCCTCTGGTACTCCGGTTTCCTCTCACATTCCAAAGACATGTAGGTTAGGTTAATTGACGTTTCCAAATTGCCCATAGTGTGTGAATGGGTGTGTATGTGTGTGTGCCCTGCGATGGATTGGCACCCTGTCCAGGCTGTACCCTGCCTCGTGCCTTAAGCCTCCTGGGATAGGCTCCAGGTCCCCGCGACCCTGAATACAGAATAAAGTGGTATAAATATATATATATATATATATATAAAACATTTGTGTTCTTCCAAATGCATGTAGTAGAAAAGTTCTTCAAGTAGAAGCTTCTTCTTGTTCTTTGTCAGGCTGCTGAAAGGTAATTCATCCAGGGCTCCGTACACGCTAGACTTAGAGGTGATAGGTCTCTTCAGTCAGGTGAAAGTGTTAAGAAGGATTTTGCTGGTCATCCCTTCCTCTGAGAGGAGATTTAATGCCCTGAGGCTGAATAATGTGGCCATACGCCATGTGCACCAGGAGAAACCGGACAGACTGGACCCTAAAGGAATATGCCAGTCTTTTATCAAAGTCAATCATAGCTCAAAAATCCCCTTCAATCTGGCTCCATACCTATGGCCATGCTCTGGTTAAATGTTTTGGTAGCCTTCAATAGCTCTTACTGCTTTTCAAGTGCATATGACCTCGAGTATCATCGCTGCCATGCTGACTCGTTTAGAAAAGTAAGAAGTAATAATAGTATATTCCTTTTACTAAAAAGTTACTAGTAATAGCAACATATTACCTTTATAACTAGCACAACACTGCACACAACATACCAAAATTCTTTAATTGTTCTTGCAACATCAAGAAACCACACACACTTTATAGTCCCTCGGCTAACTAGCTGACTAGCTTACATTGACATGTACATTCCTGTTAAAATTGATTCCCATGAAATGTAATTTCGTTTATTACTTTTCTTTCTCATCTGATGAGCTTTCTTTTTTTAAGTAAAAAAATTATATTAATAAAAAATAATTTATCGTTTGTCCCAGACATCTCACCTTCCTGAAGGCGGCCACATATTGCTAGCAGCTTCCAGACAATTGCAAATCATATAGAATGTGCCAGAAATTAATTATTTGCAAAGGAGCGAGAAATAGAATCTCTTTCTTCATCATTCCAGTTGAGTGTCAGTTGCAGTGCTTTGTAATGTCCCTGTGCGGTTATACTAAATAAAGTAATTCTCAAAACCAATCGAATTAGTGTACTGGAACTGTTACACCCAACACACACACAAACACACACACACACACACACACACAGACGAAAGCTATAGTAACTGAAACTGTTATGCTACCAAATCTCTTTAACCTTTGTTTCTGTTTACCAATCTACCTTAACTCACATATCTCTCGATTACCTCCTTCACCTGTTTTATCTATAAAACAAGTTCTCCTGAATCAGGGCCATGGTAAGACTGGCAGCAATCGCGCAAAACATGAAGACATGAGAAAAGAATGTGTATGTGGATAGGAAGTAAAAGTAAATGCGTGTGCTATTACAGCTGTTTGGACAGAAACAGGCACAAATGCCAAAGACTGTTCCTTAGATCACTGGATTGGATTCAGCACCTTGTTTGTGCTGGAACAAACAAGCACAGTTCTAAAAGCACCAACCTCAGTCTTTCGAACTCCACATCATCCACCAGGAAGTCCCGAGTCTCCACCAGTTTATGGATCTGCTGCAAAAGCTCATCCTCACGCTGCCGGTCTTCACTGGACTTGTCTCTATCTAGAAAATCATAAATTAAAGAGTGTTTTAAACTTAAACTTTGCTCAGCTCTTACACCATACACAGGTTATTCTAGGGACACTGATATAATTTACAAAACAGGGAAATTTTAATAAAATTTTATTTGTATAGCGCTTGAAACAGTAGCAAGGTGACTCTGAGCTCATTGCAGTCATTCCTGTGAACATTCAGCTAGTGAAACACCTGATCCTTCAGATAAAATCAACAGATAACTTGTCACCAACTTGTGACATTTATGCATTTATATGTGGAAACCGTACACACAAGCATTCATAAACACTACTTGCACATTACAGGAACTCAACTGGGAGTTATTGCCACATCCTCTGTTACCGACCTGACCTCACAAACTCCCAGTGCGACTTTAATTCAATCTGTCTTTACTGAGCAAGCCAGAGGTGAGGTCCTTCTATACTGTAACTGTGTGCTAAATGGTAAAAAGTGCAATTGTATGATGTAAAATGTAAGTCCACTTGTTGAGAATACAACTAATTTCCTGATGAAGACTTGGGTACAGAACTGTTCATGTGCTAAAAATATCAGGGCAATTGCCATTTTTTATCAAAATGCACCCAAAGCCACCCTAATGGTTTCTAAATGAACCACTGTACTTACCAAAGAATATCATTTTACCAGAAAAGTCTTGTAATTGTCAAGTATTTGAACTATTTGGATTACAGTTTTTTACAGACGCCAGGACACATTTCTCAATACTTAGGTCACTTTTGCAAAACTCTTCACACAATTCTCCTAACCAACTTTTAGCTTGGCAAAGCAGTTAATTTCACATTCAAAATGTACTACAACTACCAAAACACTTTATTCAGGTCTCAAATAAACTCATTCTTCCAGACCACTAGCAAAGGTTAACAGCCAACAAACATTTACATTTAGTCATTTGGCAGACGCTCTTATCCAGAGCGACTTACATTTTTATCTCATTATACATCTGAGCAGTTGAGGGTTAAGGGCCTTGCTCAAGGGCCCAACAGTGGCAACTTGATGGTTGTGGGGTTTGAACCTGGGATCTTCCGAACCGTAGTCCAATGCCTTAACCACTGAGCTACCCCTGACCCCACCTTGTCACCCACAACACACCTTGTCACCCACAAAACAATGACCTAAAAAACACTAACAACATGTAGCATTACACAGTGTTTTCTTGTGTAAAACAAGGACACATCTCCGTTTTGCAATATATATCGTTTATAACTGCAATATATGTTACTGGAATGAATCAGACATGATGCAGAATTCGTCAATATGTTATGTTGTTTATTTATTTTTATTTTTTTGCACTAAGTAATTCCAAACTTCAAGAATTTGTATACACACCATCCACTGATACAGATACAATAGTAATGCTAATCTACTCGGTCTTCTCCACAGATTCTCATCCACATCACATCTTATGTCATCCAGGGCAATACACCTATGAAAGAATCTTCTGGCATGCCTGATCCATCCCTGGCAATCTTCTGCTGATATGTCCAGGCATTCAGCATTCATTGCATCCAGGAAGGAACATTTGATCATGTGGATGATGGTCGTAAACCTTCCGCCACCATGAGGAAAATATGGAGGAATGAAGAGTAAGCTGGGAGGAGAAGTGACTCCATTCTGGGATGGGCCGCAAACCACTCGGTGACTGCACGGGAGTGGTGAAATGCCACATTTTCCCATACAATTATAAATGTTGGCTGATTCCTTCTCTCCGCATCCCTTTACTCACCTAGCACAACTCTTCCATAAAGTAACACCTGTGTAGATGTTCATCTACAATGAGAATCAGCTGTGGCTGGTTAAACTGCATTTTTAGATTTAAAATATGTTTCAATAAAATATTGCTGTTGAATTTTGCTGTCTTATTTAGTTTTTCATTATGTTACTGTTTTGAACATAAGTTTAACAGTTTTGAAAACAGTATGTAAGCATGTGCAAATTATATGCTTAATTACTTCATGTCCCACATAAAAAAAATAAAATAAATAAATAAAAACATTCAGGAATTATGATGTAATTACAGTGGGTCCTCGCCATACGAATGCCCTGGCTAACAAATTTTAGAACTACAAACCCAAATGTCCTGTACGTACAAAGATTTTTGGCAGTTGTTGTGTCTGAATGAGAAAAGAATTCATAAAATTTGAGAGATGTAGTCTTTGAATGCATTTTGTGCCAAAACAATGATAATTGATCCTCAGTTTAGCTCACATAGACTTCTGTTGTGCTTAGTGTGTGAAGAGTTTTGCAAAAGTGACCTAAGTATTGAAAAATGTGTCATAGCGCCTGTAAAAAACTGTAAATGGTAAAAATTTCTGTCTTGCCTTTGAAGATGTGCATGTAATTAGCATATTTTGTTTATAGTTGTGTTTATTGCTCTATTTTGCCTCCTAGTGGAATATCAGAAATTAGATGCTTTGTTGTGCTTATTAATTTGACCTTTCAGTGAAACCCATTTTATTAAAGGATGGTTTCTAAATGTGTTAGACCAGAACTTTTCCAAAGACTGTTTAACCTCAGGCAAAAAATAGATAGGATGGTAAATTAAAGTAAATAAAATCATTCAAAGTGTCTGAAACAGTTGCAAACTTGCCAAGAATTTGCCTAATTAACAAGTTTAAACTGCTAGACACCACTTACAGAACAAGCTGTTTAAAAGGACTGCACGAAAAAGCTTCTGGAGAAAAACTTGGGGAATTCAGTGTCTGAAATTAACTAAGCATTACTGGAATTACAATTCAAATAGCATTTTTGATCATACAAAGCCTTGAAGAACTTCAGAAGATTGATAAAGTTGTATACAAATTAGACATATGATATTTCAGCTAATGACCTGCTTGAGATTTGGCTCTTAATTTTTAAATCCCAGATATTCAATGAAATAAACATGTAAGGACAACAAAATAAATGTTTTGTTATAAACAAAATAGTCTAGAGGTTAAATCTTTACTGAAAATCTGTAGTGTGAGATGATAGTTTAAGATGTCCGGCATGGAGGAAGGATCCTCAAGAGGCGATAGAAATGTCTTTACCTGCTTAGACATTATAGAAATAGGGTAAGCTAAAAAGATTACTTAAAACATAAAAAATGCTAACCTGTTATCTAACTAATTAACCTTGCCACGCTAATTAGAAATACATTTATAAAGTAATCTGAATTAAATATTAGAATTATATGCTCAATTACTTCATGTACCACATAAAAAAATAAAATAAATAAATAAAAACATTCAGGAATTATGATGTAATTACAGTGGGTCCTCGCCATACGAATGCCCTAGCTAACAAATTTTAGAACTACAAACCCAAATTTTGGCTGGATTTTCAACATGTGAAGATGTTTTGACGTTCAAGCCTCCAGCAGTAAACTTTTTTTTTTTTTTTTTGGCCAGATTTAGTGAAGATATACTGTAGCACCATAAGTCCAAAGAATGCTAAAAAAAAAAAAAAAAAGGTGGTACCAAGAAAAAAACATTAGACATTAGATAATCAGTAATTCTGTGTTCTGATGGACTGAAACTTGTCATAGTTTTAATGGTACTGATTGTATATGCAAAGAAAAAAAATCACAATCATAATTAAAGGTTAAGTAAGGTTTAATGTCTATTTATTTAGCATTTTTACGTCATTAAAATGTCTTTTCTATATGGTTTGATTGTTTTCATATGCAAAAACTGAATAAAGTCTTGGAAATTTTGGTAACATTTTTGGGTGGATGGAATGGATTATCTGCATTTACATTGTTTTCTTATGAGAAAATGCATTTTTCTATATAAAATTTCGACTGACAAACTCACCTTTGGAATGGATTCCATAATTTGTGATTATTGATTGTTTGTATGGCAAGTCTCCACTGTATTGTACAACATGATTTCTAGGAAAAGTTAGGACATTTAAAAAAAAATTATATTAAAGGAAAACTAAAAGAAATTCAAATCACTATATAGAGCTTCAGATGGCTTCTGCAGATTGCATGGCTAATGTGTTTACCGACAGTGGTTTCTGGGAGTATTCCTGGGCCCATTTAGTAATGTCAATGACAAAATCATGCCGATGAGTGACGCAGTATCGATTTGTCGTCTGAAGCCTGAATACTATGGGCATCCAACAAGGGTCTTTGATCTTGTCCCTTACGCACAGAGATTTTTCCAATTTCTCTGAATCTTTTAATGATGTTATGCACTGTAGATAATGCAAAGCCTTTACAATTTTACATTGAGGAACGTTGTTTTTAAAGTATTCCACAATAACAGACTGATTTTAGATGTTCTTCCAGCTGAATCATATTTCAAATTTTTTGCCCTTTGTTGCCACTGGCCCAACTTTTTTGGGACCTGTAGCAAGCAACAAATTTGAAATGAGCTCATAAAGTGGATAAAAGTGAAAATTTCTTCATTTAAACATTTATGTTCTTTCTGTTCTATTATGAATAAAATATTGGCTCATGTGATTTCAAAGTGTTTTAGTTTTAATTTTATTAAAATTTAAAAAACGTCTCAACTTTTCCAGAGTTCGGGTTGAAAAACAACTGGGCACATCTGTATGAGGTGCAAAACAAATTGTACTTTAATTCATTAAAATTGCCTTTGTGAGCCTACCTGGAATCGACACCAATTTCTGCAGTTCTTTTTTAAGCCTTGTGATCTCTTTACATAGTTGAATATCATCCATCCTGAAGGAAGATGATACAAAGCAAAATTAGGAAAGTGTTGTTAAAAATCATACACAAATAAATTGCAGCTCTTTCTGAAGTTGTCTAGTATCATTGTGTTATACAGATTTGTTTAGAACACTGTGGAAATACAGAACAGGAGGAAATAGAGCCTGGTTACACATGCATACACATAGCACTGCATACACATTCACACACTTGTTCACACATATTTAGAGAGCTAGTCCACCTACTGGCATGTTATTGGGAGGTGGGTGGAAACAGAAAACCTGAAGGGTACTCTACAACCACAAATAAAACAAGCTCAATACTGAACCCAGCTAACGTACACTAAAGATGTAAGGCAGCAACTTTCCCCGCTGCCCTATTGTGCTACCAATTTACAGTATTAGACTTTTAAAAATACCTTTTTTTGTATCTTAGCATCTGTTATGTGCTTTGTTGTACGCAACTCTGGTCCATTCTAACAAAAACAAACAAGAAAACAATGCAAAATGCTCCATTTCAATAGTGCTGGCATAAATGACAGCCATTAAGACTATTAGAGATTATTCCATGAGCTGATCTGATCAGAGCCTCATGGTTTATTTGCTAAAATTACTTTAACCTTTCGTGGCCTCATCTTGATGATGACTCAGTGCAAGTCTAAGTGTCTTCCCACTCTCATATCAGCTCTCTTATTTGGCCTGTCATTTGAGTTCAGGGATCAGAGATGAGATGCAAAGCATGCACACACACGCAGGTATAAACAAACACAAATAATAATAATAATAATAATAATAAAAAAAAAAAAAGGTCTATATGTAAATATGCACATTATCTAGAGTTCATTAACAGCATTCTATACATGTGTAAGCATCAACAAAACACATTTCTATTTAACCAAGATGGTAAATCTGTGAATCAAATATATTGTCTCTTTCCAAAATACACAAATAAGATCAGCTAAACACCAAGTTTTTACTTTTATGTTTATTTCAAATATCACATTCATAACAAAATTTTACAAAAAAGTTTTTGCTATTTGTGGTGAAAAAAAATGGGCTATTGTTAAGGATACAATTTCAGCAAACAAAAAAAAGCAGGAAAACTGTCTCAGCCTTCAAATTCCCCAAATCACAATCCAATAGAGCACCACCAGACAAACAAGTCTGACCCATCACAACGCTCCAACCCACAACCCACAGCACCCAAAGGATTTGCTGCCAACAACTGCTGCCTCAAAAACTACCAACAAAGAGCACCTTAGATTAGGGCCGTTATAAAAGCTTTTTGCATATTTTGGATGCCTTCTGCATTGATTTACAATGGAAAAAACATGGAATTGTAAGAGTGTCTTAACTTTTGATTCATACTGTAGCTTATTAAAAAAGTGGATTACCGTGTGACAATACTTATTGATTATACACTTGGATACACACTTACATTATATATTATAATTTTGGTAACAGTCTATATTACTTCTATAATGACTGCTGACATTCATTTCCCAGCAGTCTATTATTGCTGATGTTAGATGAATTCTAGTGTGACTACAGCTGCAATTTCATTTACTTAAGGGTATTTAGAAATGACTAGAGATTAAAAGCGCAGCGTTATCCGAGAGGAGAGCTCGAAAATCCTTTTTTATGTCAGAGCCAAAGAAAATGCATGTACTTTGAAAGTGAAAAGACTGTTGCAGTAATTAAATAATTTGATACCACTGAGACATTATGAAACAAGTAATGAGAGATGTTTAAGCTATCTTGGCTGAAGCAAATGTTTGAAGCAAATGAACTAAGCATGGACAAACTTGTTGGAATTCTCAATTAAAGAGGATTTGCAACCAGATATATAAAAAAACTATTTTTATTTATGATAGTTTGCCAATTACAGTACGTGTGATTTATTAAATAGTATGCTTTAAGCTCATATTCATTTAATCTTAACTCAAACATGTTGTCTTAGTCATGTGTATACTGTGTTAGATGTCTCCTTTGGGGGTATGCTGTGATGCCAGAGAACTTTTTGGACAAGTTGAAATAATTCCTCTCTAGGTCATTTAGCTGAGATGCAGGATTTAATTTATTGAAAGACAAAATTTGCAAGAAGAAGAAACAAAAAAAAAAAAAAAACATAAACAAGACAGGGTCTTATGCCAAAGACCAAAAATCTGGTCTACGAGGAGAAAGAGAACATACTGTAGGTCTAATGAGGGCTATATGACAGACAGGTGAGAATGATCAGTTGTAACCATAGGAACCTTCCGGAATTCCTGAGAGAATGACTTCTGGAAGAAACACATGGTATTATCAGTTTTTGGCTGAGATAGTAGTTATTTAGTGTTAGTATTATTATTTTTTTCTCCCAATAATTACTCATGTGAAGCTCCCTATAATTTTCATCATAGGTACAGTATACCTCAACTATGAGACACAAAAAAAAGAAAAAAAATTAGAAAATCACATTTGTAGGATTTGCAAAAAAAATTATTTGCAAATTATGGTGAAAAATAAGTATTTGTTCAACATTGTCAGACCCAGCCACGTTTCATATTTAATGCTCTTGCTGATGGAAGGAGGTTTTTACTCAAAATCTCACGATACATGGCCCCATTTATACTTTCTTTACTTGGATAAGTCGTCCTGGTCCCTTTGCATAAAAACAGCCCCAAAGCATGATGTTTCCACCCCCATGCTTAACAGTTGGTATAGTGTTCTTTGGATGCAACTCAGCATTCTTTTTCTTTCAAACATAAAGTTCTATTTTGGTTTCATCTGACCATATGACATTCCCCCAATTCTCTTCTGGATCATCCAAATGCTCTCTAGCAAACTTCAGACGGGCCTGGACATGTACTGGCTTAAGCAGGGGGACACGTCTGTTACTGCAGTATTTGAGTCCCTGGTGGCGCAGTGTGTTACTGATGGTAGCCTTTGTTACTTTGGTCCCAGCTCTCTCCAGGTCATTCACTAGATCCCCCCGTGTGGTTCTGGGATTTTTACAGTTCTTGTAATCTTTTTGACCCCACAGGGTGAGATCTTGCGTGGAGCCCCAGATCGAGGGAGATTATCAGTGGTCTTGTACAGTACATCTTCCATTTTTTAATAATTGCGTCCACAGTTGATGTCTTCCCAGACTAGTGCAGGTCTACAGTTTTGTTTCTGGTGTCCTTTGACAGCTCTTTGGTCTTGGCCATAGTGGAATTTGGAAAGTGACTGTTTGAGATTGTGGACAGGTGTCTTTTATACAGATGCCATTAATACAGATAACGAGTGGAGGACAGATGAGCTTCTTAAAGAAAAAGTCTGTAAGAGCCAGAAATCTTCCTTGTTTGGAGATAACCAAATACTTATTTTCCACCATAATTTGCAAATAAATGCATTAAAAATCCTACAATCATCCTCGCTCATCTTTTTAAGTGGAAGAACTTGCACAGATGGTGACTGACTAAATACTTTTTTGCCCCACTGTAGAAGACATCTGTCTGTACACTGTCTTGTGGTTGTGACATACGTTAGGTGCCCGAATGGTATCAGAAAACACTGCCTGCTAGAGAGGCAGCTTCAAAGTACAGCTGGTGGTGTCCGTGGTAACAGTGTCATGTACAGTATGTTGAACAACGTAACATGACATCATCACACTAACAGTGGTTCAGGGCAGGTGGTCCTCCAGGGCTGAGGTTAAAAACCACTGGTCTATACCAGCTATATAGATGACTGACAATACAAACCAACATGACTTGATTTGCTGCAGTGTGCATTTTGCTTATTCATAATGTTCAAATAAGAGCTGAAACAGATGGAGGCAACATCTTTAATACTCTAGTGGTTAATTACATGTGGCATATGGTTTCATCCTTTTTTTAAATTCCCTGATGAAAGAAGCATGCGAAAGGTTTTTTATTAATCCTACTTCAGAAGTGTTTTTTTCTGTATTTCTGCTTGAATATTAATGAAGGTAACGAAATCCTTCTACTCCTAATTAATTTTAAGAACAAGAAAATTTTATTTATTAGGATCTTAGTTTATTTAAGCTCCTCATTTTCTTTGGTTTGTGTGTGTGTGTGTGTGTGTGTGTGTACCGTGATTAGCACATACCACAAATAGCCAAACAGCTCAAGTGGAATTACAGCTTGCCAGCTGTATAATTGTCAGCATGGGTCCACCACCTAATTCTTGCCAGTGCTCCTTTCCCTGCACTAGATCTTTTTCTGGCTGGACTTGCATAATCCTTCCATGTGTCTTGAAACGCCTAGAATAATGTTTGAGTCCTACCTTAAAGCACATCATGAGGGTAACCCTGCTTCGAAAAATTATTTAGCATTTTTATTAGAATCTAACTTTTTAAGTCTAAATAAACAAAGGATCATGTAATTCAGTGCAAATAATACACAATATGATTTTCACATGATGTGACGTCACACGGTTGAGGGGTGTGTTTACGCAAATGGAGGTCATGTACTGCTGTCCAGCTGTACTCAGGCTTATGCAACAGTGCTACCTTCCTGGATAACTGCGCTTCTAAATCTCAAGCGGCACTGCAGCCTGTCTCAACACACACACACACACACACACACACCACTTCTTCTCTGTGCTTCTAAGAACACCTGTCATTTTCAAAAGTCAGAGATGACTCATCTTTGTAAATGCATACACACTATGAGGTAAATAGAGACTAGTGGATTTTTCCACCTTCAGCACCACATCATCACAAAAGACGGATCTGAGTCAGATCAGAGGTGCTAAAACTGAAATACAATACTGACTATACTTACTAAAATGAAAAAAATATATAAAAAATTAACAACGTTCAGCATTATTTCAGGCTGCCAGTCAAGTATTTATGGGGTTTATTTAGGAAGAGGAGTGAAAAATAGCTTACATGTATCTCAGCTCAGACTCTCTCCGCACAAGCACATCTCGTATCCTCTCGATTTTGAACAGCTCTCCTTCGATATCGTCCACAGTGATGGTGGAGTCTGCCATGGACACAATGCTGTCTTCATCTGCAAGAGACAAATGAGGGGAATGAACAAGGCCATGGGAAACCTCAAATTATAAAATAATGATATTGCTTTATTTTTTATTTCTTTATAAGCTAATTAAGGTTCCTTAAAAGAACTGTAGCAAATTAAATGCCTGGGCTACAGTGATTTTTATTACGATTGATGGTAATCTGGATAATTAGTTTATTAAATCTCAACAGAAACAATATAATAAAATCCAATACACAAAAAATGACATTAATGTTGCTTTTATACAACAATTCTACAAATGCCATTTATTATTAAAAAATTATGATTAGTTTGTTGATTTTACCAGGTATATTAGTCTGCCAAAACATACAGTATTCTTTCACAACTGGTGAAACTATCTACCCATAACTGGCAGAACAAGCATTGAGCTAGCAACTAACAGTTAGCCATCGACAGTTAGTATAACATTAACAGGGCTGGCAGTAGTTTTAAATTCATACCAGTACTATGTAGCCATAGTACTACATACTACGTACTACATGTCATTGGACACCGTGCCACACACACACACACACACACACACACACACACACAGACCCCTCCTACTTTTGCCTTCACAGACACACACACTAACACAAACTAACCGCGTCATGTTTCCTTCACTGTCTACCAAACAGATTATTGTTGTTACAGTATGTCTGAATGGTGGAAAATATAGTCACACGGTTGATCCACTGGCTGCATTTCTTTGGCAAAAATAAAGAATATCTAATGTGTAGAATAAATGGTGAAAAAGAAAAACGAGTCAAGTGCAGCTGAATGTAGCGGAGTAAGACTAGTGCTTCTTCTTCGCAAATTTAAGTAAAAACAAAAAGTATGGTTCAGCGAAACTACTCATAGAAGTAATTTTATTTCAAAAACTTACTTGAGTAAATTCGTTCTTTTGATCAGAAATAAAATAAAATTTTATTTTATAGAATTTCCTCTCATCTAATGGAATTACTCCATCTGAACTAACTGTTTTACAATGGCTTATTAATAATTTTGTTTTCAAACAATTAAGACAAATTTCAGAACACAGCATTACTGTGACAGTATAAAGATGATTTTTCAGCTAAAATACAGTGATTCAATGAATGTCTTGAAAATTCTGAATAAATGTAAATTAGACTTCTAAATGAAAGCTAAGCTGACGGATTTAACAATGACTAATCCGGCATGCTTTCATTTTAACAAGATACGCCTTCAGTAGAGGGTGGGTTTGGGGCCAGTGTGGTTTGGGGCCACAATCATAGTTTGATTGACAATTTACCCGAACAAGATCTTATTCAGTTCACAATCAGGCTAGCTACTGGCTCAGGTGTGAATTAAAGCCTAATTGACAATGGCAGCACGGACACATTTTGAGAGCTGAAAGAAGACCTTTGATACCCAAAGTATTTTAGTAATCATTTTACACCCTGTTTGTACTTGTAGCCATCAAAAACCAGATAGTAAAAAACGTAGCGGTCAATAATTCATGTTTTGCAGTCGCTGGCTGTGGATGCTCTATGGATCAGTCCTTTGGTCTAGACCCGAGACTTTTCACCAACAGACTGACATTTTCTCCTTAATCCATCGCCACGGAAACAAGAAGGAAATTAGCACAGGTTCTGTCATTGAGCATGGTCAGTAAGCAAGGAAAAGACATCAAGCACTAGACTCCTTATTGAACCATGACACGAGGGCCATACGGATGTCTGTATATGAGTTGTGTGTATTTGACAACTTTAGAGCTCTAAAGTTGTGTGTATTAGACATATGATCAATGGTCGAATGTCGTTATTGAGTAGATAATGACATACAAAGATACTTTGCAGGGATGGAAATCAACAGGAGATCATAACTGGGTATTTATTTAGTATGAAACTAAATGCACTGATAATGAGCACTAGGAGTAGGAACAATGTGCATGGAAAATGTTGCCTTGTTGTCCTGAGTTCACTAAAAACCCAGACTTGAAAACAGAATGAAGAAGGAGGAAGATGAGGAAAAAGCAAATAATAAATCACATGGTCATATATACAGTACAGGAATCTCATTGCCTTTTGCATGAAAAAGTCACTCTTTCTATGAGGATAAGCAACCACTGTTTAATTCATATTCTTTGACTGATCAGTGTCTTTACTATGTGTGTGTGTTATAATATTCTCTTTTCTCATTACTCTTGTGCACCTTCCAGGCTCATTTCTTTCTATCAGTCTGCTTATCATCGTAAAAAAAAAAAACATCCTCCATGCTTTTCACTCCACACTCTGCCCCTTTGGCTCACGTCATCACCTCTGTCAATTACAATATCCATCTCTATTAAAGAGGAGCATGGATTGTGGACTATAAATAGTGCACAGTCCTAATTTGCAAGTGTGAAAATATCAAAATGATGAAATATTTGAATAATACATATGACAAACGATCTCTGCTTATACATGTTTTTTTGCTTATACCAACAGTAATGTATATTACATCTGGTCTTACACTAAGAAGCTGTTCCCTTGGTTACAGTACGCCCTTTTCCTGACATTCTCCCCACACTCTGAGGTGAAATTTATTTCTCCTAATTAACTGGGTTTCAAAATAAGTGTATGTGTTAACATGGAAAAAATTAATGAGAAAAACTTTCTGACTACAAACGTGAATGAGATGTGTATCACCTTAACGGTGTAAAGGTTGAAGTCACACACACATAAGACTGAGCTGCTGAGTTGATGCAGCCTGAGTCATAGCACCTGAGAGACACGGACACAGTGGGCTGTTCATCACAGCAGCATTCGCTTCAAACACACATACACCCACGAATAAAAGCAAGACCTCTGTGGTTGTAGGAGTGTCTAAGTGGGAATTTAATTATTCTTCAAAATACAGTTTGAGTAATTATGTATTTATTAATGCCTTTAGCTAGACTCAATGTCCAAGAGCTATAAAGTTAGATTGCTATCTTTTGAAAGGATGAGGCTTATTTTTGGATAAAGTCTAGAAAACTAACCATAGAAAAAATTTACAGGAGAGGAATACAATGATCATGAATGAAGCTTTTGTATGATGACAAATAATTTTCATAAAATAGGTCCTAATGTATTCCTTTTCCATAACTGACTGTACATTCACAGTCATAAAGGATGTAATGAAGAGCATGCTCATGAAGTTTCCCCTAAAAATTTAGCAAAAAGAGGGAAAATCCTACTTGAAATTTATTTAAAATGTAATCTGATTCCTGATTTTGATCCTGATACTTAAGATGTTTTCTTTTTCATCATATACTATATTAGGTATTTGGTAACAGTGATTAAGCCCTGCTTATTTTGCAATATTTACTGATTTTCCAGTTGCCATATGTTTGCCACATCTCTGTTCTGCCATTACTTTTGCTCACAACCTCCAGCTTCCAGATTTTATTTATCGTTAAAGCGTACATCTCCTGTTGCATTGAGCCTATCAAAGAGAACAAAATGCTTCATGCTTATGTGCTGCTTGTTAACCAGCCATAACATCACATGAGGAATGGCATCTGAGGCCAGCCTGGAAACCATCAAATTTCATTCTTCATTATTTACTATGTGGTTCGGTTGTTTGTCTGTGGGTTTAATTGCACTTGTGTTTTTATGTGCATTTTATTAACTTACAATCCCTTTATGTCAGTAGTGAGGTTTCCATGGACAATATTTTTTAATCCGAATGAATTGATTCCCATTAAAGGCAACTTAACTGTCTTATCCGATTAGATGTGCATTTACATGCACAAGGCATTTAATTAGAATATAACTTTTTTATGTGTAAAGTGGTTGCGTCCACTGTAAAGTGTTTAATTAATTTTTCTCCAGATTTGATTATAAAATCTTTTATAATACAATTAACCCTTCCTTTTGCAATACGATTGGTTACAAAAATTCAGTCTCATTCATGATTGGTTGGATGGATTGTTCTCAACTCTGCCCTGCACATTTTAGTGTTTTCCCAGCTCTCATCACACTTGATTTAATTAATCAGCTAATTAACAGCCTTTTCTAAATTAAATTAGGTGTGATTGGTCCTCCGTGGTGGGAGATGAGAACCAATAGGGTAAATGCTTTCCTATGTGTAAAATGCGAGCCAATCAGTACCCCATCCTCATATAGATACCCAGTGGATGAAAGTCCAATGTAAAGACACCTAATATGACCTGATGTTATTCCACATGGAGCAAATATGCACTGAAAGAATATAGCAACAAAAAAAGAAAATGGACTGAGGATGGATGAAGAATGGATTATCAAAGAAACATATAGATATATGTCAACACACGTTAGTCCTCTAGCCTAATTTGAAGCACTTTATGTATTAACAGGAATTGAGTGATGGCCAAACAAAGAAATATTCTTGTTCTGCCTATCTGGATAGTGTTGGTCCATGGCATGTGTATTAGTCGTGTGTATTACGTTTTTTTTTTTATTTTATTTATGTAGGACTTTTAACAATGGTCATTATCTCAAAGCAGCTTTACCTAATCAAAACCCATAATTAGGAAATGAGTATGAAATGTGTGAGAAAATATGTATAAAGATGTTTTTGCATGTAAGGAAAACAAATATCACAGTCTGTTTAAAATTTTATTGAATTCATTTTTAACTTGTTCCAGAATATTTGATTTCCCTTGAAATTGTGAAACCAAGCCAACATTTCAAATGAAGTCAGTAAAGCACTGACTGCTCACGACAGACCTGACTCAAACCCTCAACATTCAATCCTGGTCATTTATTATTGTATCAGTTTTTGATGAATGCAAATATTATATCATGCAGCAAAACATACTCACAGGGTAACGCTACACTGCCTGGGCAAAACGGTTTTTAAAAAATCTGTTTGGATTTAAATAAGCAAATACTAAAGAGCCTTTTACTGGATAATTATTGCAGTCATTATGTATAAATATAAATATGTATGTTTCAGTTTACTGATAAAGTCAGTAGCTTCTCATTTTTCATTTCAAGACACACCCTGTAAATAGAGATTCTGTGTTTTAGAAAGGTAAAATTATTAGGCTATACCAAACAAAGAACATCACTTAGGAAATTGTTATAATCACTGGAATCCATGGTTTGAAAAAAAGAAAGAAAGAAAGAAAGAAAGATGACCATGCTCTGAGATTATTTTAATGCTTGGTGAATTTTAATTAAAAAACATTGACAGCTGAAATCACAGCTGCCTTTAATAGTGAAAAGAAGAACATTTCCACACACCCAATGTGACAGGAACTTACAGGATTGGAGCTAAACGAGTGTGTTCATAAGAAAATCTTCTTTTAATGAGTTAAAATAAAAAGAAATATAAAATTAAACTTTAAAGCAATAAGGCCAAGTTGTCTGATGAGTCCAGATAGACCCTATTCCAGAGTGATGGGCATGCCAGGGTAAGAAGGAACATGCACTGTATGTGGCACTAAAATGTTATATCAGGTTATTACATCAATTGATCTTTTTCTCTGATAGCACAGGCATATTGCAGGACAACAGTGGCACGAGTCTGGACCTTAATTATTAAGAAAAGTGAGTTAAGGAAATACAATATTTTATACATAAAATGTACTGTAGTACAAACATTTTCATAGGCTCAAACAAATGAACATAATCATAAACATTGGGATTATATCTAGTACTAATAGTACTTATGCTTGGTACCAATTACAATCTTTACCTGAAGTCTGAAACTCATGGACATCACCTAATGCTGAATTTTACTGCAGCTGCTTTTAATTGCTGCTTGTTTGTGACCTTTTCTGCCTTTAGTTTTGTCTTCATTGGGTGAGAAGCATGCTTAATTGGGTTGAGGTCAGGTGACAGACTCTGCCGTTTAGCAACGTTGAATTTTTATTTTGCATTGGGTAGCTTTTGCAATTTACTTTGTGCCACTATTCATTAGCATTTGACTAAATCTAAACAAAAAATATCGCCATATACACTTCAGAATTCCTAGTGCAACTTCTATCAGCCTTTAGATTATCATTAAACAACATCAACCCAGTTCCCCTGCCAAATATACAAGCCAATTTTATAACACTGGTTTGCTTTGGAACATAAGCTTTTTCTTTCCTTCCTTCATTTTTCCTTTCGAATAATTCTAATATGAGTAATTTTATTTTAAAAAATTTAAATAATATTTCATTAAAGTTTTATTTTTATTTAACTGTTCTTGAGTGTTACTTGTGGTTTGCCTCTTGAGGTAAACCGTCTGTATTTACATTCGTGAAAACTTCTCTTAATAGTGGACAATGATATAGCTACCTCATCCAGAGTGTTCTTGATTTGGCTAGATGTTGTAAATCAGTTTTCTTCAACAAGAAAATATTAATTACTTAATCTTCAGTTGTGTTCTGTGGCCTCCAATAGCCTTTGGTGTTACTTCTGGTGAGCTTGACAGTGCAATCCTTCTTTTTAAGAATCCCAAATGTTGATTTGTCCACTCTCAAAATTTCTGCTATCTCTCATTTTAGCCTGATGATGATGACCGCATTCATTTTCATCAACACCTCTTTGGGACTGCATATAAAGAGTTACCATGAATAACAACCAAATAAATACAAATTCATCATTTTGGAATCAACGGCAGACCTTTTATCTCTTTCATTAGTCCTGAAAAAACTATGAAACATGATATAACTGGCCACCAAATGGTTAATTAAGCTGTTATCCAAATATAGATAGATAGATAGATAGATAGATAGAGTACTTTATTAATCCCAAAGAAAAATTGTATCATTGCAGCAACTAGTTCACAGATTATACCACAAATAAGAAAAGAGGGAGTATTGCAGTGAGGAAAAGGCAAAGTTAATTAAAAAAATATATAATAAAAATATTTTATAATTTAAAAAAATATTTATGGTCAAATAATACGAATATGTACACAGGTGTGATGACTGTAAATACAGACGGGAAGGGAACTATACATAAGGTGCACCAGCAAGTTAAAATAGTAATAAAGAAAAATGAGCCAGCAAGTTGAAAAATTTATAACCGAATAAATGAAGGACATGAGCACAGTGTAATGAAGTCAGAATGTATATGAGTCTATTTATAGTGATGTTAGAGAAGGAGTTTTGCAGTTGGCAGAAAAGATTTCCTGTAGCATTCGATATTTCTGATCCTGTAAAAAAAATGCTATAATTCCTAAACCATTCATGAACAATTATTTTAATGCCTTTGATGTAAAGTTGGGCTTCACTTCACCAATATCTTGATTGCTCCACCTTAAATCCAGTGTCCATATTGATGTACAGGTTTGAAAACGTGGCGCTGTCCAAATACTTATGGACATTCCGGTATACTTTTAGACTAAACCGTGTGCACACAGTTTAGGTGATGATCACAGGTATAATGTTTCTTACTGTACTTTTTACACATAACAAGCCACATGACAGTTGCCCTTACATCAGGTTGCAGAGAGCTATACAGGGATGTTATTTCTCTCTCTCTCTCTCTCTCTCTCACACACACACACACACACCGTGATGCGCAGCTTGATGTGCTCACCTGTTCTGCGCGCGTCCTCCACGGAGCCGTAGAGCTTCCTGCGCTCCTTCTGCATCGTGCCAGCGCGCGTCCGCCTAAAGCACGACCTCAGCGGCGCCCTGCAGTCCCGTAACCAACCCAGCTGTCGGGCATTAAAGTCAAACGTCACAGCCTTAATTCACTGTAGTCTTACTCTCTCATACGTCAACAACTCGCGCGCGTGAATGTGAGTGGGCGCGCGAGCGCTCGCGCGTGTGTGAGAGAGAGAGAGGTTGTGAGAGAGAGAGAGAGAGAGAGAGAGAGCGTGTGTAAAATACTACTGAATGGACTATAAATACTGAAACACGCCACCTTGTGAGCAAATGGTGACAACTGGCACAAATCTTACAGCTGAGTGAAGGATGGATCCATTTATTACGAGGTTAACAGATGTGTGTGTGTGTGTGTGATTTTTAGATACTGTAATGTAAATGACCTGCTTTCTGCTGATATGGAATGTTCCAGCAAAGAGACCATAAAGACTGCACTTCCCACTAACAACACCTGCTCAAGTTTGGGTTTTTTTTTTTCTTACAGGTGCATGTATTGGTGAGATGAACAGTTTTGTTTCATTTTTTGTGAACTACTGACAAAAATCTTTTCTAAATATACTCTCTCACTCACCCATCTTCTATACCGCTTTATCCTGTATTCAAAGTCACAGGGGCCTGGAGCCTATCCAAGGAGGCTTAGGGCATGAGGTTGGGTACACTTTGGACAGGGTGCCAATCCATCGCAGGGCACACACACACACATGCACACACTCCTGGTAATTTGCATGTCTTTGGACTGTGGGTGGAAACCCACAAAGCACAGGGGGAACATGGAAACTCAGCACACAGAGATGGGAATCGAGCCTGGCCGGGAATCGAACCCGCACGTGCAATGCGACAGTGCTAACCACTACACCACCATGCCGCCTATTTAAAATATAGCTATTGTTATTTAGAGTTTATGTTGTTGCCTGGCCTTTAGGCTGCTCCCAGCAAGGGATCGCACCATCCGGTCTGCACATACTGTACAGTACAAGCTTGGCACAATTTTTATGCCAGATGCGGTGCAACTTTGTGCAGCATTGTGGCTTACTGGATTGCAAGGTGTATTGGTTAGCTAATTAGTGTAGTGGCTAATTGGCATTCCACAATTGCCTGTAGTGTGTAATAAGTGTGTGAGTGTGTATGTGTGCCCTGCAATGGATTGGAACCCTGTCCAGGGTGTATGTACCTCAACTTGTGCCCAAGGTCTTCTGAGATAGGCTCCAGGCTTCTGGTCACCCTGTACAAGCTAAACGGTATAGAAAGTGGTGACTTACAGTACTATAGTGGTTAGCACTGTTTCCTTGCATGTCCAGGGCTGGGGGATTGAATCTCATCTCCGCACTGTGTGTGGAGTGCATGCTCTCCCTATGCTTTGTGCTTTCCTTAAGGTAGACATGCAGTATAGGGTGATTGGCATTTGCTTGTAATGTGTAATTGGGCATGTCAGTGTATATGCTTCTTCTCTTTGATAAGTTGGCACATTAAGGATGTACCTCACCTGGGATAGTCTCCAGGTCCCCCTGAAACCTGTTCTATTTTACAGGATATTTTAAAGCCTAAATAAATTGCATTGTAAAGTGGCAATAATATTGTATACTTTTCTATACACTCTTTTATGCGATACAGTATCAACATCTCCCCCAACAGTTTAGCTATTTCTTGAAACGGAATAGGTTCATATGGTGTATTTGGCTTGTTCAACTCTAGGAGTCCTGGAAAGTATTTAGATTGAACATTACAACAGTGGTTCAGAATCAGAAAGTGTGCAAATGATAACCTTTTGGTGTAATAGTGTACCAACAGTAGGCAGATCCCCCCAGATCACTGTCTGAATAACAACTCAGTTAGACTGTCAAATAGTTATTTAACACCTGTTCTATGCTGATCATGAAGTGCAGAGATTGATAAAATTATTGTATTTTTTATAGCCCTTTTTTCAACACAAATATCATTCCATCAGCCCTGAGTGAGAAGATCCACTGCCATTGTTACAGAGAAGGTCCCTCTAAAGTAATCCAATGGAAATTCAGCTTCAAAAGAATCAGGATTCAATGTGTCTTACCCTGGACGGTGCTGTGAATCATGATTTTTAATGCAAGTAACCAGAGGCCCAAGTAAACTTCCTGTAGCTAACCAGAAATAGATAAATAGATGAAACACACACACACATGCACGCACACATGCACGCACACAAGCACCCACACAAGCACACACACAAGCACACACAAGCACACACGCACACACACACACACACACATACACACACACACACACACACACACACACACACACACACACACACAACCTGTACCCTTCCTGTTTGTGTCAAGCCTGATAGTGGTTAAGATTTAAATGAAATGAAACATTTTTCTTTTTCCCACAGCAGTGTGGAAATAATTGATTACACCATGTCCAAATGTACAATAGACAAATTTCTTATCTTTTATCTCGGGGGTCTGCAAATCATTTTCTCACATCCACTGAGAACAATGCAAACAACTGGGGCAGCAGCGAGATATTTAAAAAATAAATAAATAAATAAATAAATAAATAAATCTCACCTATTGTTTAACAAGACATTCCAGAGATGGCAGCATATTGTAAAGATTGTCAGCAACAACAGTCCGTGAAAAGTCTCATTAAAATTACAATTTTATCAAGGGTCTGCAGCTTGGTACTAAATTGATTTCTTGCTTCTGTTCAAGCTTTTATTGTCACATATTTACCTGCAGTACAGTTTAGTCGCCGTATCTACATGGCCTCTACCAGGTACAGTACATTCACGTTGTACTTGTACAAGTGGTACCACATGGTTTTAGTGTAATAAATCTCACCCAAAGAAAGTTATTGAACTACACTGGGAGCTTAGTACTTCTGCAAGCACAACGTGTGCAAATAAAGTTTCCCCTGGCCGTTTACCATGCCCTAGCACCCTAAGAGCAAATATTATTACAGTGCTCTTGCTTGCTGAAAGCTCCCTTATCTTTAACTACAGTGTGGTAGTGCTAGCCTGCTTTAACCCTGCCGCCAAGGATCAACAGGAAGAAACCAAGGTTGTTCTGATACGACGCCATGTCAAATTATCGATTGGTAAATAACATGCGTTAAAAAAGATAAGACGAATAGAAAGAAGTTGGAAATGAGGTATATGATCCATTTAAACAGCCTTAAACAGATGTGCTACTCACTGATAAGACTAATGGTGATGGGCTTGGACATATTGTATTGCAATAATTTGGCCTTGGTGTGCATATTTTCTGCCCTTTTGGAAATTTATGGCTAGAAAGATGGAAAACTTATGTTTCATTTTTCTAGCCATAAATTTCTAAAAGGACATAAAACATGCACAGCAAGGCCAAATTATCTTATTAATTTTATGTGTAAACATTTACTATGTTTATCTATCATCTAAATTTAAGGGTGTTTAAGTCACATCGGGGATCTTGTGAATAAAAGTGTTAAACTGACATTTATCAAAGACTTCAAGCACAGTAGAGTGTAAGATTCTTAGCCGCAGAAAACATTTAAATGGTGCAAACGTTTCAAAGAATGTGCCTTGAAACCCACTGCAGTCGAACACCAGACAAACACCACTTGCACGTTACAGGAACTTGGCTCAGAGTTACTGCCACATTACCTGTAAACAGTAGACCTGCCCTCACTCCAAGCCATTTCCACATGTTTCGGCCATTAAATAAGGTTCCTGTAATGTGCAAGTGGTGTTTGTGAATGATTGCGTGTACAGATTTTTTAAGGTTCAGGCGTTGAACCTCAAGGTTGCACTATCTGAAAGGTCTTGGGAACGACTGCGGTGCAGCCAAGCCATATTCTTTATACTTTCATTTACAAGTCCTGGTTTGACTTGAACACTCCTCAAAATGAGAGACAGTGTATGCGACATAATTCAGGAAAAAAAAAATCTTGGATACCATTTTGTGTTGTCACTGCAGCTAAATTTTGGAAAACGACCATAATTTATGAAAAACGAAAACAACATTTTGACCAAAATTGAGTGTGTGCCAATAATATACTTTTTTTTTTAATCTTTAAGAAATATTTGAACAAATATATTTGTGCCTAAATCTGGCAAAGATATCTGTGACACTATCCTGTGCTATTACAGGATAGAAAAATAGATACTTTATTGATTCCAAAGGAAATTTCCAACTTTCTTATTAAAAAAAATAAGAATAGCACTTATATACCCACGTGTTTAAATTACCTAATAAAATGTTTTAGCTCAGATCATGAGACTGATGATGATAATTACTGATATCTACATTACATGTCCAAACGTTTGTGTACACCTGAACATTACCTTCATACTGTACGTGTGAGAAACACACAACTGTACACACAAAGGTTTTGGTATGCTATAGTTTTACAATTCCCTTTCACTGGAACTAAGAGACCCAAACCTGTTCCAGCATGTTAAAGCTCATGTCCACAAAGTGCCAAGCCTCTTCACCTGAAATTAGTGCCTGACCTAACACTCTTGTAGCTGAATGAGTACATATCCCCAGAGCCACATCAAAAAAAAAAAAAAAACTATTGGAAAGCCTTTACACATTATGGAAGGTTTTTATAACAGCAAAGAAGAGACAAAATAAGGCGCAAATAGGTTTAGAGACAGGGTGGAATATGATTTAGTTACATATTGGGATTCTTTTGTGTGCCATTTTATGTATGTACTTTTAATACTTACTTCTTAATTTATATACAGTATGTCTGCTTTTAAAATGGGAAAATGTTGCAGTTCCTCTATAAACCTACAAGTTTACAAACTCCTTTTTACACATTGGCAGGCAGCAATGCATTCGGTGTAGTAAGAAGAAATTATTTGCAAAGTTTGCTTACAATTGTAACAAAATAGAAAAGAATATTAAATGGGGATAGTTATAAAATTATAATGCTTCTAGAACTGCAATACAAATCAATTTGGCACCTACTGTAGTTATCGTGATAACGCTTCGGTGGTCCCTGGTAATTCTTATCCCTAGAGGGGTTGCTCAGAAAGCAAATATGGTTGTGATAGGAAATTACAGTGTAATTTCCTATTGTAAAATTTGTCAATAATGATTATTGTATATTAAGGAGATTTATAAATGTAAAAGTAAACTATAAATCTAATGGTGGCCAAGGCGTCTTCAATAAAATTGGAACAATGTCCTTAAATGCATATTTTGGTTGGGAAACCAGAATTTATTTCTGGTTGATAAACCCGCCCAAGAAAAAGAAATCAGTTCAAGAAAACTTGTGGTTTTCATCATTACTGTATAATGTATAGTAGAAAACTTGACCGAGGGTTTCCCCAGTCTACCACATATGCTGTTGACTGTACAGGATGCAATGCTAAAGAAACAAGAACAGATTTTTACTAAACTGTACTGAGTAACTTCTAAGTAGTATCCTGTAAATAATGTGTATGAATCAGACAAAGTGTGCTGTACAGTCATACCACTTATCTGAAAAACTGAAAATATAGTGAAATCTTACACTCTATACTCTATGTATTAGTTTCTGTTTGCTCTATGAGGAGTTGTATTTGCACTGTGGAAACAATGGCAGTTCGGCAAACATTCCTACGTGAAGAACAGAAACAAAACAGAACAGAAAAAGGCTATTAATATAAGAGCTAACTGTAGATACAGTACTGTATGAAATCATGTCTATACTGTGTAAAAAAAAATAAGTTACAAACAAATGTGCTGGTTTACACAATGTTAGCTCAATGACAGCATCACCCTGTGCCCTAATTAATTATTTTCCTATAACAATGTCACAGCACTTTCTTTGAGATAACATTTTCTATCTATTATAGAACAGAATCCTACATATTTAAATATCCTGTAGGTTCATTTAATTCTGTGCATGTCTTAGTATTTACATTTACAAAAGCCAATCCTTTAACAGTCTCTCTTTTTTCTCTTTCATTTAACAAGGTCAGAAAGCTTAAAGTTACAGCTCTAAAGCATTGCCACTGAAGACTACTTCCAAAAATGCGAAAAGCCATCTTACTGAAAGAGTCACCATACAAACAATTACATAAGTGCACACACGCTTATATTATTATATTATTTAAAAATAATCAACACCTTGGGATGAATCAGAATCAAGAATTTTCCAGCACTGTGGTATAATTGCATATATTGTCTAATCCATTGTGGAAGTGATATCGCTATTTTAAGAAAGCAATAAAAACATATACTTTATTTCATTGCTTTTGAAATGTAATATGACTCGATGGATTTCTGAGGTTTAAGAAGCAATAAAGAAGACACAGTTATGTAAGCTTTACTTTTCTTTATAAGGATGTAGATTAGCATACTTCCCAACAATGTGTAATTAAAGTTAATCATTTCAGCATTATGAAAGCTGAGACAAACTGCAGCTCATGCAGCATCCAGCAGTGACAGTTTGAGCAACAGAAGAAAAGCAACTGTGATTGAATGTCCTTGCATATTGTTCTTAAAACTGTTAAGGACAATCTGGATAAAGTACATTTTTTCAAACTACTTGCTTGCTCTGAGTCCTTCACATTTCAAGGTCTTTGACTTTGTCAGTCACTCAGCAGGTTTTCTAGCATTTTTTTTTTTTTGTGGAAGAAAATTTATTATACGTATTAATCCCGCCGCCTCCAATTATTGTTTCCTTTGTCCTCCTCCATGGCTTTCTCCAACCAGTCATTGTCCTGCTCAGACTCTGACTCACTCATTTCACTTGCATCAGCAGCCAGAAGGCGTGAATAATTTATTCTGCGCTGGCGAGGGATCCTCCATTGCAATATGGCTAAAGAAATGCACCACACTCCAAGCATCACTGCTGTACCCTGAAAAAGGACTTTAATCCCAAACTTCTGCACCACAAACCCACTTAATACACTGCCTATTCCGGCACCAAGATCTAAATAAAGGGTTTCAAACACTCGCTTTACTGCCAGCTCTGTCCCTGGAGAGGCTATGTCTGCAGATTGAGCCTCTAATGACCACCAGAGGGCTCCAACGCTGATTCCTGCCAACACCTGAGCAGGAAGTACTGTCCACGGAGCCTGCATGAAAGAATAGGAAAGACACTGCAGAGTCAGACCCAGGATACCAAGAGGCAGGAGCCGGCCATGGGACTTTAGAAGACGAGTTAAACATCCATTCAACGGGGCAAAAGCAGCCTGGCACAGAGGTACAGTGGCCAAAGTAATACCCATTTGAAGCTCAGTAGCATTCTGATCTTGCATCTGCCACAGGAGAAAGTCCGAAACAGCTGAACCTGCCATGCCAGTAAGAACAGCAGTGATGGCACAGAGGAGTGCCTGCGAGTCTCCTCGCACTAGGTGCAGTGCCTTCAAGCCAGCCCCGGGAACATGTTCACGTTTGTGCCGGTAAAGAGGTAACAAAGCAACAAGCGGCACTGTTAAAACCATCAGTAAAGCGTATGTATAAAAATGCAACACTGTTCCAATTAAACAGTAAAAGATGCTTACTAGAATACCAGAGCATCCCATACCACCAGCAGCCCCTAACAATCTCCATGGTTTAACGGCGCCGTGACGTTCTGTGGCGTCCACTAAATCAAGGTACTCATGCAGTCCATCGTCAGCTGTCCATGTAAGCGGAGCAGCCATAATCTCCCATAGGCTTATGATGATCATGATCAAGAAAAACATCTGATGTTGTGTGTCCATGACTTTCAAACTCTCAAGGAACCCATATCGAGTCTCGTCCACTTCCTGCTGCTTTTGTTCACGCTTTATTAAAGATCTGCTCCTTTTACCTGGTGAGGGCATATGACCTTTTTTTGTTTCCAAAGAGTCTGGCTTGTTGCTTTGACTACCTGCGGTATGTTGATGTGATACTGTGATGTTGAATGGCTGTGCAGATATATTTTGCACAGTGTTACTGTGCTCTTGGGAGTGCCTTATATTGTGCTGTGTTGAGTACGCAACAGGTGCAGAGAATTTTTGTAGAGTTGTCTGGGGTTTCAAAGTAGTAGAGCTATATTCCGTGTTCAGCTGACTAATATTACAGCTTCTGTTCTCTGTGCTCTTTCCAGTGGGTGGGAAGAGCAGAATCGCTGACGCGACTGCTGCTGAACAAACAAGAGAGGCTGTTATGATCATGCGCCGTTTGTTATGACGTCTGGCAAGGATGCAGGAGAGAGGCCTCCAGACCAGAGCAACTGTGTGTTTGACAGTCATGATGGTTCCTGTCATTATGGCAGTGAGGCCAAGGTGTCTGAAGTAAAGGGTGAGGAAAGGCAAAAGGCAGCCTATGGCACAAGAATAGATGAAATGGAAGAAAGCTGCAAAGCTTACAGCTCCTCTGACATCCCACTGTTTGGTCCTCTTCATGGCTGCTCCCTGTGTTACACCAAACAGTCATAAGAACTCTGTGAATGAAAGAAAAAATAAGCAGGTAAGTATGAGGGTAAGTAACCAAAATATAAAAATAAAGTGTAAAAAGCAAAACAGTCAGATAAAAACTTCTGCATAGTGGGAACGCATCTTTGCCCCATGATGTCCACAGTGCTTTTGGTAATATAATTATATATAATATATAATGATAATTATAATAATATAGTTTCATATTTATTTATTTAAAAAATGTTTACAATATATTTATTGTGGTATACTTCATTAGCCAAGCATGAAACAAAGTAGTAGGCTAGGCAGACTAAGTCAAAGCTGGGTAAATGCATCCGTCTTCAGCTGTTTGCTTACAGTATTTATATGCGTAATGTTCATGTGTTTAACATTCCATGCCATTGGTTTTCTTTAAAGCAAATTTGTTTACTTGTTGTGTGCTGGATGTTTAGATACAGGGTGGCCCCAAAGTCTGGATCCCTGGGCAAATAAGCAAATATAAAATGTTACGTTTAGCCTTAACTTCTTTATATAAAGAAACCTGATGAGAATGAGAACGACTTTTATTCAATCCTCTATTATTAGTTTTAAAGCCATTTTGGATCTAAAATAATAAAAAAAAATATATATATATATGTAAAGAATAATGCATATGGATCGAAACTTTGGGGCCACCCTATACCCTGTAACTACAGCTAAAATACCATTGCTTTGTTATGGCTTTAATCCAAGCTTTTAATGAAGCATACAAAACCGGTTTTACTCTCCAATCCTATCATTAAATATACAAAAAAAAGTAAAACAGTTTTTTACCAAAAATTCATAGATGCAGGATTTTACACTGTTGTTAATAAGTAGACAAAGCGAAAATATCCACTTGGAGGCTGGAGCCTATCCCAGGGCATGAGACGGGGTACACCCTGAATGGGAGGCTAATTCATCTCAGGGCACACACACACACACGCACACACACACACACACACACACACATTCCCATGCTCATTCACACACCACATGCAGTTTGGGAACGCCAATTACCCTAATCTGTATCTGTAAAAGTATCCTCAAAGCGTCACCACATCAAATACTTATTTTATTTACTTAATTACACTTTGTGTTTATTTATTTATTTATTATTTATTTATTTCCCCCTTGCTCTACAACATTTACTTAATATTTTTTATATATCAATTCTAACTTTAAGCACCTACCCCTATACAGGGATGTACAGAAATGCTCCTTCTAAGGTATCTTTGTATAGGTGTTATGGACCATGGGATAAGTCCACCCTGTATTCTGGAGCTGAGTTTCCGGACCTGGAGCAGGAACTGGATTTACATACCGGATCTCGCAGCCTTTAAAATGCCACACGAACATGATTTAAAACACCGTGACTGTCACCATGTTCCCGTATAATACTGTAGGTGAAATTGAGTAAATACGTTACACTGCCTGAGCAGGAAGTAGACGAAGCGAAAATATCCACTTTATCCAAACTTTCAGAAAGACGGAATGTTATCTAGACTTTGTATAGTTCACCAGCAGAAAAGACCCGGATGTGTGCGTAACGCACTGTTATTACCTGTGCACCTGTTTCGGTGTTTTTGTACACGTCATGCTGGAAAACAATAAAAAAATAAGGAATTATTTACCTTTACACACAGTCTCCTAATGACGCAGTGGAGTCATGCTGCTCAGGCGTGGAAATGAACATTAAATAATAATAATATTATTAATAATAAAAAAAAAATCCTGTGTATCCGTTGAGTGTGAAAGTTGTCTGCGTCCGTCTGATAGCGCGTGAGAGACAGTGCTGTGTCCAGCCAGTGCGGCTTACCTTACAAGACGTTTTTACTCACCAGTGCCCCCTGTCGACCGTCACTAATATCACAGCTCAACATGGCGGAGTGTAAACTAAAACAGTGTTTAAACAGCCTGGGGTCCTGGGGGTTGCCCCTAAACATATGTTTAATGGAAAATGTGTGTGAAAATGGTGCCCTGCAATAGACTGCCTTGTGTTCATTGTTACAGCAATTTGTTACAAAACATTCTGGAGCACTACTGAATTTTAGTCAAAACTACTAACTATATGGCCTTAGGTTATTAAAGTAACAAAAACAATAACAGTCAGTTTTAAGATAGGAAGGACTGCTGCTCTGGAATAGTTCTTTCATGGACAGTGTTGTCAAAGAGCATTTGCAAAATCCATCAAGCACCATGATGAAACTGGCTCTCCTGATGGCCTTCAGCATTTTTTTTTTTTTACAATGTAGAAAGAAATAAAAATCAGAAACGACCATGGAAATTAGAAGTAGTATATATAATGTGTGCACACAAAAATGTGTGCGTGTGTGTGTGTGTTTCAGCTGTTAAGCTCGCATATTTAGATCATGACATCAATATGGTTCAAATGAAAATAAATCAAGATTTGCATATGCCAGGCACAATTAACAACTGCATTTATTGGACTAATTTTAAGTTATTATCAAAGAGAGAACTTAACACGTCTTGAATCAGTTGTGAAGATCATAAATATTTTGAAACAGATGTGCAAGACATACAGGTGCACAGAGATATGATGTGTAAAATAGACATTTTGACAGTGACAATATCCTTATTTCGTGAAAAAGCTAGAACGACATCCAGATACTGTACGTGCATATTCTGGCCTTCTCACAATCACCAGTTCTGAACTCATTTAAGTAGCTATAATAGATTCTGGAGCCATGTGTTTGGTAGCACCATCCTTCACCATCATCAAATCTGAAGGGATACCTTTTGCAAAAAATAGTGAACATACCTTCAGTACAGTGTCAGCAAGGAGACATGCAACTGTAAATGTACACCAAGTCACACCGAAGCTGTTTTGTGGTTTGTTTGTTTTTTCTGTAAAAATATTCGTCTTACAGAACAACAGAATGGCAGCAGAGTGTAAGCTTTAGATATTGTAAAAAATAAATATTTCTACATGTATTAAGGAATTAACATAACATCATACTACCTATTATGATTAAACAATAAATTAAATTTGTATGTAAGTGGCCATTGGTGAGTTTTAGTTATAGCCAAATAATCTGTAATGTTTTTTGTCTTGGGACAGGTTTTCACGCTACTGTAGATGCCCTTCCTGACGCAACCCTTCCATTTTATCCAGGTTTGGGATGGCACTGCATCCAATGGCTGCGGCTGGGGCATTGGCTGGAAATCGAACCTGGGCCTTTTCATAGGCAGACGAGAAACCTACTACTAAGCCACCAATGCCCCACAGACAAATACCTGCAATATTTAGTTTTATATAAAATTTTAGTTTTTTTTATTTAGTGATTTTATGCATATGGTGCTTGTTTTCTGTCTACCTTCTTATTTAATTGAATTAGATAAAGGAGAGTAGAAGAGGAGTAAAACTTCACCTTCAAGACCTGATCTCATTAACCTAAAATATTAAGATTTATTTTTTTATTACAGAAATTATTAGTAAATTAAAATATGAAAGAAGTATTTTTTAAAAGTGGTTGACTAAATACCATATTGGGACCATATCAAAAATCCACAAGACAACACAAAATCAGACACAGAATAGCAATAACAAGAAACTGTTTTTGTGCAATACTGTATCTGTACTGGCTGAGATGCTACATTCATAGACACAGACACATGTACGGAGGTATGTGATTTCAGCCCGCAGAGGTCTTGATCAGTAGCAAGAGTGTGCATGACTGCTACATCATTGTCATTGAGCAGCTCCAGAGAAGGTGTTGATTGGTAAACAAAAAGTCTTGCTCAGAAATTTGCCCAGTCCTGAGTCTTCATCCAGGCTGTGTTTAGACTTGCTGCCTTGAAGAGTGTATCCAGGATCTGTACACGGAGACACCTCTATGCTACAGAACAGAGATGCTAAATTATATAAATATCTTAGCACTTAGCACTATCATATACAAAACATACATGTAAACAATTAAAATACTGATACTGTATACAGTACACAATACCACCGGGGCACTTTAGGGCATGACTTCACAAGACTGCCAAGGGTGTGCTCTGGTGTTTGGCACTGGGTTGTTTACAGTGGATCCTTTGATTGCTGGGGGTTGTGTGGTAGGGCCTTAATGGATTAGACTTGTTTGTCCAGAGCAATTCATTGATGCTCAGTTAGATTAAGATCTGGGGAATTTAAAGGCCAAATCAACAACCTTTAACTGTACATGACAGGCTATGGTGCACTGGGTGTTTAGATACCTTTGTATCATGGCCAGCATTGACTTTAGCATAGCTTAGATTTTCTAAGATTGGATAGGCTGGCCTTTGGCCCAACAGGCATAGATGAGCCTCGCGTGCCCATGATCCTATCACCAGTTTACTGGTACAGTGGAACCTCAGATTGCGAGTAATCAGGTTTTCCAAGCAATCCGGCATGACAAGCAAAAATTCTTACTTTTTTATAAATATAAATCTTTATATAGGAGTACCAAATATCATTACTGTAAGTACCATGTGGCACACATGTGCTTCTTGTTTTGTTGCTGAGCGTCACGTGATCACAACTGAGCCAATGGGTCTTCCCCCTCTCGCACTGCGGAATTGTGGGTAATTGTCTTCCATGCTCAGTCTCAGTGCGCGCGCGATGCTTGCATAGTCAACGTCTGTGCATGCATCTACTGTTTACTACTATACTTACACTGTTTACTAAAACAATGTGGCCATGTGTGTGCACGTAAAGCATCTTTTATTTTGTATTTGTATGTGTCTGGAAAGGATGACGATCACACACACCTACACCAGTTTTTTCCCCGAATAGAGACTCAACCAAGCAAAGGTAAGTCTCTATTCTGTAAATTGGGGTGTGTATGTGTGAAAGTTGTCCTACACAGCAGCCACTACCATGGTCTGCAAGCTTGTGTGTGTGTGTGTGTGTGTGTGTGTGTGTGTGCGCGCGTGTCCATGTGTCTGTGTGTGTGGGTGTGTTGAGTGAGTCATTTTACACAGCAGCCCCCTTCCAACCCCTTTCTTCTCTCCTCTCTCTGGTCTCAATCACTAGAACCATGATACTTTTCGAGGGTAAAGTGCAGGTTAATTTGTTTTATTAGGGCTCAAGCATTATAGGGTGCATAGGACCCTCTTGTTTTCCTAAGGATTATGTTTTTAACCACCTTTTGGGTCTTTTTAAAAAACTCATGAAAATTGGCAGACAGATTGGAATCTGCTGCCATTAGGATGCCTGAGAGTCTGGTACACATTTAAAGCTCATTGAGCTGAACAACTTTTGCACTACATGTCCTGGGTTCAACTCAACAGGACGCCAGTTCGCAAAAACGCACCCTATGGATTTTCATATACTCCTCCTAGGGAATTTATATGATCGCCACCTAACCGGACCGATGTGATCGAAACGCTGAAAAATTATGAATAACTTTCTGTGTGGCATTATATTGAGCGACATTATATTCAGTGACATCACATCGAATAACATCATAGTGTGATGCTTTTTTCATCTGCCGCCAATTCTACACACGTACACATCACAAATGTTAACACTCACACACCCTCCCACACACACACACACACACACACATCTCGCACACACACACACATACATCACACAAATACATGCACACATTACAAATGTAAACACTCACACAGACACACACATGCATGCATATGCACACACATACATGCACAAACACACACAAATCACAAATGTTAACACTCAAATCTCTCTCTCACACACACTAACAAGTCCTGTCTCACACACGCATCACATACATACTAACAAACACATCACAAATGTTAACACACAGACACACACCACACACAGACACACACCATACACAGACACACAGACACACACACAAACATGCACAAACACATTTACTTGTCACACACACACACACACACACACACACACACCCGCACACACACTCAACAAATATTTAGGGCCTAATCAGCCCTATATAGTGTGTGACGTGTGCAAGTTGTGCCGTGCACCAGGGCGGCAATGGCTTTTTGTAGGTCTTAATACACTTAAATAACACACAGGTTGTGTGGTGCACCCGGGGTGGCAACTATATTTTTTACTTTATATTTTGTAATAATAATTTTTATATGAATATTTTTGGGTTGTGGAACGAACCGTCAGAGTTTCCATTAATACTTATGGGGAAATTCACTATGATATACGAGCACGCTTCAGAAACGAATTATGCTTGCAATCCAAGGTTCCATTGTTATCCACATTATGATTGATAATCAGTGTTAAATAGTTGTGGTAGTTCTACCTGACCAACCACAATAGTGGTTGTGGTTGGTCAGGTAGAACTGAATCATCAAAGACAACTTTTCAGATTCATGTCACTGCTGATTTTAACAGATTTCATTGTCCATTAGTCCAGGAAGTTTGTTTTTGTTAGTGAAAATATTTTCTATATCCACGTCTTTCCACATGTCTACCATATGTTCCTATTCCTATAAAAAAAAAAAAAAAGCCTCCTAGAAGACATGGATGTTTAATATTAGCCTCCTTTTATAGGTGTTTTATTAGCTATTAGGTTTAACTGTTATCTAAACAGTACAATGCAATATGTAAAAAAATATTGTCACAAAATAGCAAATTTTGTTAAATATTAGAGCCAGTTTCAGCTGATTTTCAGGCTAGAGCTGCATTTCTCCTTATTGTATTGAGTATTGTGGCCAGGTGTTCATGCATGAACAGCAGCTAATGCAGCATTTAGATATGTTATGGTTGTAATATGTCTACCTGACTTTATTTACCTCTGGACGTTTTTGAAGGTCCTGCACGAGTCTTTGTCCAGACATATAGTAAATGATTTCTTCTCCAGAGCTCTGATGCTAATGTTGGTGACTCTAAGGGTAGCCTATTGAAAACACACACACACACACACACACAAACACACACACACACACACACACACACACACACACACTTTTAGATTACATTTACATTACATTACTAGGAAAGGGTCATAAAGTAGGACAAATCCTAGACAAACATTGATTTTTCGTTTATTTCTTAAAATAATACATCAACCATATTTAGCTGCAATCACTTAAAGCCTAATGAGCATTCTAGGTAGTTTGGATTACGTTTATTGGCAGACATGACATCCTTAGAAGGAAACTACTGTATAGGATTCTGTCAGCTAATATGCCATAGCTTTAGGTACTAAAGGCACATGCTGTAATACTGAAGTTCTTGTCTGACTGTGCTACACACAAGCATTCTTATCTTGCAAGGTCAACCATAAAACAAACAAGAAAATATCCATTTAAAACCTGCAAAAAGCTGATATATACGTTCAGGCATCAACATTCAGACAAAACAAAACCATCCCGTGCCAGCACACCACATGAAGGCTGATACTGAAAAACCTTGAACTAAACAACACTATCAACTGGTGTGTCTCCAGGGGAAAAAAGGAGGCGACACACAGTGATGATAGCAACTAAAAATCTATGTTGTTCCAGGAACAACAAAGGGGTGTATTAATCAAGAAAGGTTCTACTTAAAGATATACGGCTAAATCCTTAGCAAAATTATTATTTTAAAAACCTCACAACAAAATTTTTTGAGCATATTTAGATACGTTATATACAGTATACTGTATATAAACATACACATACTTACCATTGGAGCTCTGGTAGGATTTGGATCTTGAAAATCTACACTGAGGCTTTCAAGACCTGTAAAAAATGTTATGCTTTAAATGAATCTTGAAAATGAAAACCCCATATGGCAAACAAATGGTTAAAAAGATTTTCAATGGTTTTTTTTTTCCTTATCTTAAATGACATACTTTTAGTTGCACTGAACGGAGCTGAACTGATCGACGCGCCGCACATTACTAAAGACATTCCTCTGTCCACTTCTCGATTGCTTATGGAGGCCTGAAAGTTTAAACAGCACAAAAGCAGCCACTGTGTCAACAGACATTTATTTCCTTACTGTTGAAGTAAAGGTAGATATTCACTTTAGAGGTTTCAGAGTATTTTAAAAGTATTGTATAGAAATGATAGGCACCTTCCTGTAATTGACAGCCACAACCACACCACACTCTTCTTGCAAGGTTTTCTTATACCGTACTGATCCTGCAAAAAGAAATAAATGAATAACATAAAATTATAATAATTTTAAAAGAATAAAAATACTGGTTAATTATTAATGTAATTCAGAAAGTGAAACGTAACTATTTATGACTATTCATAACTACTACATAAGTATTTCATGCTGCTGTTCAAATATATGCTCTCACCCCTGATTGTGTCTTTAAATGTAACTCGCAGAGGCTTGAACCCTGGAAAGTCCATGTCAAGCTGACAGACAAACACCTCCTCCACAGCTTTAGATTCCAAACCACTGAAGGAAATCTACACACATGAAGTGTGAAGACGTCTCAAATACATAGCAATGTGTTGTCTGTATACTTATTTAGTTGATTAGTTAAAAAAAAAATTCCTGTAAAACAATTGTGACATTTGGGATTTTTTTTTTGTTGTTGCATGTGAGATTTATCAGGGTGAAAAACTGCTAATTTGTTAGAAACAGACACTACCTAATATATACCCACTGTACACTTTATACCCATGCTTGGAATTATATTCATGCAATTAGCCAATCATTGGTTAGTCTTTTAGCTGCCGAAAAAAAGGGGTCACCACAGCGGATCATTCGGTCTGCACATCAACTTGGCACACGTTTTATGCCGGATGCCCTTCCTGACGCAACCCTCCCGTTTTGTCCAGGCATGGGACCAGCACTGCATCCAGTGTTGGCTGAGGATCAAACCAGGGCCTTCCACATGGCAGGCGGGAGACCTACCACTGAGCCACCAGTGCCCCTATTTGGCAGCAGGGTAATCAGGTTGGTAATGTTTCTGTAATCTCAGCAAAATTGGACACACAACCATTTGATTTCAAAATCTTTAAATGGTCCGGTTTATGTAAATCTCCCCACTGTAGTTTCAGAATCCTGCTCTTTCCAGCAGTGGAACCTGATTTTGGTCTTCTGCTGTTTTAGCATCTGTGTGTTCTGGGACCCTTTTCCGCTTACAATGGTTGTAAAGAGTATATAAGTTACAGCTTATATACTCTTTACAACCTTATATACTCTTTACAACTTTTTACAGCTTGTCTCTTAAAACCAGTCTGACCCTTCTCATCTGAATACTCTTATTAACGAGTGATTTCCATCTACAGGGCTGCTGCTCACTGGAAGTTTCTTGTCTCCTTTCGTGTCTCTCACAGCATTCTGTTTAACCCAAGAGAATAAAAATCCCAGCAGTTTTTGAAATTCTAAAACCAGCCCATCTGGCACCAACAACTTCATCACAGTCACATTTTCCCTTATTCTGATGTGAGCATTATCTGAGCTACATAAATCTGTAGCTCTTCAATGGAATCTGCATGATTGAATGCATCACACTGCTGCTATGTGATATGATGATTGGATAATTGCATGAATTGTGTGTTCCTGATAAGATGGATATTGAGTGCATTTATACAATCAGACAAATGGACATTTGCGTGTTAAAATAAAAGCATACGTCTTTTTTTTTCCCTTTGGCCCTTTGACTATGCGTCAAATCAGGAGTAAATTTCACATGTATTCAATTAAAGCTCTATAGCTTGTGGAATGTTGAATGTGCAGTCAGACCTTAACAGAGTAAATGGGGATGTGGACAGGCAGCTGTGCTGTGCGTGTGTAATAGGAAATGATGTCCAAAAGAAAGGAGTTGGGCTCTGAAGAGCCAATGTCACTGGCATGCTGTAATCCAAAGAACAAACATAAATACATATATATATATATATATATAAAAAAAAGTTTTTCACCAGCTAACAGGATATTTTATGCATATGCAGATGATGTTCACTTATAATTAAATATCTCGAATACACTATTTATTTTATTATAACAACAATAATAATAATATTAATAATAATAGTAAACAGAAACCAAAAACATTTTGTGCAATCAAACTGAAGAGGGTTCAAGTAGAATTACCGTTTGAGCTAGTTTCAGGATCATGGCTCCTAGACTGTTAATGTTGGAGTCATACCATGGATCCACACTGCCCAAGGATGTTGCAAGTGAAAGCATGTTAACATCTGCTGGAACATTTTCCTGAAAAATCCCATCATAAAGGAAGAATATCATACCATACTATAATGTCATCTTTTTATATTCGCCAATATTTTAACATTTATATTGCCGATATATAATTAACTGGTAACTGTCATAAAATTCATGAACACTGAAGAAGTCTATATTGCATTTTAGAAAGTGTTCACACTTCACAAAACAGGGGTTTATTTACAATTTTTTTTTTCCTGTGGTCGGGAATTTGTTCAAGGCAACAGTCTAACAACTCAGCATATCTATATTGTAATTTGTTTGTTTTTTTTATCCTTAAAAAGCCTCCAGGAATGAGAGGCATGTACAGATGCAAATGCAGATTAGCGTTTTTTAAATGGAAACAATTCTGGCAGTCAAATCCAAGACATAAAGCAGAATCATAAACAGAGTCAGACAGAAGGTCAGTCTAAGAGCAAACAGTCAGGGATGACTGACTAACATCAGACGTGAGTATACTGAGCAATTACTTCGCAATGTGCTTGAGTCAAGAGTGTGCTTACAGTATGAAACCTGTGAGTGATTACAAACAGGTGTTCAGGATAAGAACTCAGGTGAGTGTGAAAGTGACTGTGTGCTGTGTTATACTGTGGTGGTCACCCTTGTAGGTTGTGATGTAGGTGTATTGCAGTTTACGGCACATTCTGAACTTGTCATAAGAAAGTTATTAAAGTACAAGGGGATTTCCTGCACACAACACTCTTCTAATCATTCCACTCATTTTTAATAGAATTTACATCTGTTCTCTGATTCCAAAATGTGAATTCTCTTCTTCTGAAGCCATTATTTTATTAGCTTTGACCATTCTAGCCTACCATTCTATGCTAGCATGCTAGAATGGTATTTTTTTTTTTTGCCAGAATGAGTTGATTTCCTCTATCTTTACTAGATCACCAGTCCCAGCTGAAGAGAAGCACCCAGGCAGCATGATGTCACCATCACCCTGCTTCACTGTGAGTATGGTTTACTTTTGATGATAAGCTGTTTTTTTCATTTAACATAGACTTGGGCTCAAAAGTGTTACCTTGGATTCATCAGCCAATCAATTTTTTTGCTACATGATTCAAAGTGATTTTTTGTATGTTCTCGCAAAATGTGTGTTTTGTTTTCTTTCTAGCCAAGGACGGGGACGTTTTAGTCAAACCGAGGCTTCTGATTAAATTTCTCACGAATAAGGCCGTAAAAAAATGTATTGGCATTTAAAAAAGACCTTTAGCTCAGTTCAGTGATGAGACTATTTTTACTCATTTTACTCGCCGCAGTAAAATGTTTAAATGATGTTTTAAAAAAGTTTCCACATTCATGAATGACAATCCTGGCCGAGCTTACTCAAAGCCCACTGCAGTCATTCCCATGAAGGAACGCCTGATCTTTGAAAATTTAACTTGTCATCAACTTTCTATGGGAACTGAACCCACAATAATTCAAGGACCCCACATTAGTACATTGCAGGAACTTGGCTGGCAGTTATTGCCACATCCCAGTATAGTCCTGAGCTCACTCCAAGTGATTTCCACATGTTTGGACCATTAAAGACGTTCCTAGGGGGCCAACATTGCAGACATGAAGCAGGCAGACTGATCATGGCTCTGGCTTCCTAAGACAATTTTTCAACCTTGATGGTATCCAAGCACTAGTGAAACACTGGGATACGTGAATGAATGCTATTGACTGATTCTGAGCACAGTCAAATAGCCCAGAAGTCTAGTGAAACCCCAGGTCTGCTACAGTAAGTGTTCCCTGCTTTTCTATTCTTCTATACTTCTGGGGGGTTCAGATCTGGTAACTAAGCTGGCCAAGCCATCATCAAGAGTACAGTAGTCCACCTCTATGATTCAATGATTGTGTTATGTAGGTATGTATCATCTTTTCATGAACGCAGACTCGTTAGTCCACAAAACTTGGTTCCTGGTATCTAAAGTCCACTGTTTGTGCCCCACTCCTTGCTCCATTACAAACTTTTCTTCTGATTTGCCAACCTCTGTGTGGGTATTTTCTCAGCAACTCTGCTCATAAGGCCAGCTGACCTAAGTCTCCTACAAACAGTGTCTGTGCACACTGGTGTCTACCTTGTTCTATTCAACATTGCAGCCAATTAAGTAGCAGTAGGGTGTTTGTTTCTCAAGTAGGACACTCATGAGCACTTGTTTTCTTAGACAGATATGCACTTGAGGCTTCCACTGAATCTTCTGTCCTAATTGGATCTAGTTGCAGCATGTGTCTGGAAACAATAGAGCGAAGACCTTTTAATGAAATCTTTAATTTCGTGGCCATATCGCATAGAGAATAACCCTCCATTCTCAAGGCATGTATAGACCGACTCATTTTTTTGTTTGGCTATTTTTAGTTCTAATCTACACTGAAACTGACAGTTGCAAGGAAAGTTGCAAGGTACTCAAATTATTGGTAATAACTCAGAATGAAAATATTTTTGCATGTTTTAACACCTTGCATGATCAATCTAAGACCATCCACAATTCAATTTCTGAAGAAAAAAAAAACAGTTAGTTGCAAAACCTTGGGCATTACTCTTTTGCCCAACAATTGTTCAATAATTATCAGGTGCAAACAAACAAGAACCATGAGGAGAAACTAAGTTAGACAACATTAGAGTTTGGGTCTGAGGCAGTTATACAGTAATAGTGCACACTTGTTCCATCAGGACATGTCAAGGTTATCCCCAGAGGGCGCTGCACACCAACTGGACTTTCTATGTTTTGGGGCGTTTATGTTGATATAGAGGCTTATTGTTTCTAGTTTCTGTTGCACAGGTGTTCTCAGATCATTCTTTTTAGTTTCGTTAGTTTCGCTACCCGGTTTCACTTGGTCTGGAAGTTGCGTTTGTTGCTTTCTGCTATTGTTTATCTGTTTTTAACCTGCTGTTTCTCTGTAGGTTTACAAGTTGCTTACTGTGTTTATATAATGGTTCAAAAAAGTATATGTCTATACTTATTTAATGATCAGACCTCAACCTGACAAATGTACTTGGGAGGCAGCTAGCATCGGAGAGCTCACACAGGGACTGACTACAGCGGGCAGACTGTTGCCTCATGTTACAGAGAAAGATGGCTGGCAAAAAGGAGTGCACAAGCAATGCCAAGTGTGCACCTCCTCACATGGTGCTCCAATGAGCTGGCACTAGCTCTGAGCAAGCAAGGAAGCCTGACTGGGTGGGCTCTCGGCTCATGATCTGATGAGACAGTGGCAATAAAGAATGCAAAAGAAAGCCCAAGGGTGGCTCCTTGTATACCGCTCCAACCTAAGCCTGGCAATAAGGAGGGTGTGAGGTCAGCCAAAAGGGAGGCTCTGTACACGGCATTCTGACAAGAGCTTGACAACACCACGGAAAAGAAATCCATAGCACAGTGAAGCAAAACATGCGGAGGGAGGCTGAGAGGGCGGTTTAGCATCAGCGGCTGCACACTATTCAGCGGCAAGCGCTACAGCCACCACTTTAGCTATGTACTGAGCTCCCTTGTTTTTTTGCTTGAATTTTAATGGTTGCTATATCACATATAAAGGGGAAAAATGTATTCATTTGAGTATTGAAACAATTAGTTGATTAAGCAGGTTACAAATGACTAAATAGTTCTTATTTAGTGATCAGCTTACAAATGAAGCCTGAGATTGTTTTGTGTATATGCTAACTAACAATCAAGATAATAAACATGAATATGTCATTTAAAAATAAAAAGTCTTTTAATGACCTTTCCAGAGAAAACAAAATAAAAAAAAGATTTCTAAAACTAAGCAAAGTAGCAGCAATAAAATATAACAATTAATTAAAGCTTACAGATGGAGGGTCGAAAATATGAGAGTTACGTTGCAATACTGTTACAGCTGAAAACTGAGATTACATCTGTGGTAAAGAGGCGTGGTCAAGTGATGGGGCGTGGTCAAGTGATGGGGCGTGGTCAAGTGAGTGTGTGCATGTGTGTGTGTTGCTGTAAGCTGAAAAAAAGGGGAGAGCACAAAACTCTGTGTATGTGTGTGTGTGTGTGTGTGTGTGTGTGTGTGTGTGTGTGTGTGTGTGTGTGTGCATGAGAGAGATCAAACAACAGCAAGGAAGTGCGAGCACCAGTGAGTTGTGGGTGTTGCTATGAGATGACAAAAAAAGAGTAGAGTGCAACAGTGTGTGTGTGTGAGAGAGAGAAGACACATATACAAATCTAAATAAGGTGTGTGTGTGTGTGTGTGTGTGTGTGTGTGTGTGTGTGTGTGTGTGTATGTTGCACGCATGTGTGAATCTTACTTAAAAAGGTTCACTGAGGAAAACTGGAAATAAAATCCAGACTCACAGCAACAGTCACAAATGATCCGCATTCTTTTTATACAGTATGTGAATCCATTCCCATTTCTTGACGTGTCCTTCACAAATGCCACTTGGCCACGCCCCCACCAGCACAAAATCTTTCCATCTGATTAAGAATGAAATGTGGCTACACTTATGAGATTTTTGCTATTGTGTTTGCCACCATGCTATTACTCACTTTAATCCAGTAAGTCTAACACCCACATGTCAGTGTGTTCACAGTTTGTGCGAGAATAAAGAGCACTGACGTCATCAACTAATTAACAATTCAAATTGTTTCCAGCTAATCTGATTATTGATTTTTTTTGTCGACAACAATGATTATTTTTTGTACCCACAATGTACTGCATCTGCTTCAGATAGAAACATAAGACAATAATATTTTATCATAATACCATAAATTACTGCATTACACAGTAATGGACCATTTTGTGTCCTTTGTGCAAATTCTACCACTTCAGAAATGTAGGAAGTTAGGAATTGAATTAACAAGTCTCAGATTAATGTCAGTAGCTTAAAATAAAATGTGTTGGTAATAATAATGAATAAGCTACCAATTTTACTTCTATTTTGTCTTCTATTTTGTACAGTATAAAAAGACAATAAACAGACCTCATAATTTTTTATATAGTACTGTACTTTCATAAATGTGCAGCATCGTTTTATTAAATATAGTGTTCTTCTTATGCATATAAATGTATTAGTAGGGTATTTAAATGAACCTATTTGACTAATAAAAACATTGATCTCATTATAGACCAAAAAAAAAAACCCCAGTGAATAGTCACCTGGACTGGAGAAGTACTGGACTGGCTAGTGACAGGAATGTAGTATATTTCCAAGCTCACCCTCTTCGTCACAAATGAGTTACGCATCTCCTTTTTTCTGCACACATGATCAAAAGTAAGGAGTGTCTTTAAAAACGTTTAAAAAGTACACTTATTTTAAATATTGAGGACGTTTCCCGTCTCATGAGTGAGAAAGCGCTCAAAATACAATAACAATTGTTCATACCGTATACTGTGATAAGCCTTGGCCAGCCTACCCAGAGTGCTGTCATCACCCATGACCACAACACGAGCGGTAAAGTTCTTCTCATCTTTAAGAATAGAGGTTCCACTTCCTCCTGTTCCGCCACTTTCCTTAATGACCTCCATCATTAAAGTCATTCTGTTCCCAGCCTTTGGCCATCTCACACATGGCCTTCTGGAAAATGGTAAACTCTTCTGCTGTTCCTGGACCTCCGGCACACCAGAGGGCTCAACCATCAAAAAGGAGAACTCATTTAAAGGCAAATCTCCCTCTATGCCACTGTCTCTGGATATGGTGGAGATGACGGACGCACGTTTGGCATCTTCATCTTCTTCGAGATATGCAGAGTTCCGATTACTAGAATTCAGCATCAGAGCAAAGTTTATCATCTCGTTCCCTGTTTAAAAATATCACAAATCACAAGTGTTAAAAAAAATTAAACCAACAGAGACACCATTGTCAACGTTAGGCCACATATCTCAATGCTCACATATTTCATCTTCTTTCGTCCAGACATGGAAGCTAACCTCAGGACTAGGTAGTGGAATTCCAACCAGACTGGCAGGACATGATTGTTCTGAAAAGAGAAATCACACAGCAAGCTTTAATTGAAAAAAAAATTGAATAGGTTTTTTAAGGATATGCTGCATCAATTTTTTTTTTTTTACCTATGTTAGCAGAGCAAAGGATTTCATCATAGAGTTGCTGTAATCTTGCTTTGTACTGGTCACATTCTGAACCACCATCCATCATTCTCTCCTCAACAGTGGCCACAACATCCTGGAAGTATTTTTCCAAGTCTTCACCTAAGTCCTGAAACCACCATATTTAATAAATGAGTAAATGTCGAACCATTGGCTCAGTTGTGATCATGTAACGCTCGGCAAGAAAGCGCTTGTGGACTACTCGTATATCAAGCCCTTACTCATTTATAAAAAATTTTTGCTCATTTTGGAAAATGCTCGCGGACCAAGTTACTCCACTCCAAGTTTCCACTGTATATCTAAAAGGGTCTGGGATCCTGGTTTACTAAAATCCAAACTAAAACACTAAAGTTGAATATGTAGTCTGATCAAGTTAGTATGCAAATAGTTATAGGTATAGGTTTATATGTGTTATAGGTACTTTGTAATTGCACAAAATAATTCTCAAATCGAAATGCCCTAAATTCATTAATGCTCATTAATGCACAAAATGTATAAGACATGCCAATTTACGAATATAAAAGGCATAACCACATAAAAGACATAAAGACATAAGATGTTACACATTGAAATATTTTGTACCTCAAGGGCTGCTTTGTGATCACTTATCACTGCCACCTCTTACCTTGAGACAAATGATGTTTAAAAAACACAACACAAGCACACAGATACAGACCTCTAGCGCTTGCGTAAGTTGTTTCCCATGGCACTCTCTTCCCAATCCAGCTTGTAGTGTGTGCAGTAGCACCCGGCGCTGAGGGGTCAGTGTGTCCCAGTCCAAAGCCCCACACTCCATATCAGCTCTTATTGCACTTAACAATGGTTCTGGAAACACGTCTGGATCCACAAACACAAACACTCTGTACGACACACAAACAAACAAGGATAAGATATTTAAGGACTTTTTTCCCTAAAATTATTTTACAAAGCAAAATTGTGAGAAAATAAATCAAGAAATTAAAACTAATGGCTTCCTGTTTTGTTAACAACCATGTTGGGAGACATCATGGAAAAGATGATACTGTGTTTCAGAAGAGCCAAATTATTGGCCAGCCTCAAGCAAAGAAAACAACTAAGTACATTTCTGAAATTACTGTTAATTTAACATTAGAAATTAATTATTAAAGGGCTGAATCCTCAACCTCACTGAAGAAATGTGATTAGAATAATCATCCAAAGGTTCATCCAGTCTGATCCCTAAAGAGCCAATGCAACACAACTCGCAACTTATTAGTCGATGCTAATAAATATATATATATATATATATATATATATATATATATATATATATATATATATATATATATATATATATCATACACACAGTACTGAAACTCGCGCATCTCAAACGCGCATTCTGTGTTAGTCGACGTGGCATAGCTCCAGCCACATTTGTTCCCAGTAGTGAAAGGGAAGTTGTGTCGTGTATTTGCTGTTGGACGGAAGACAAAGTATTCATAGTTGAGTCTTATTTCCTGCCCATACAGAAGTGGTTGTAAATGGGGACCAAGTTTGAAAAAGGTGGCAGAACAATTCCTTCCCACACCCGTCCCCATCCCCCCGATCCTAAAGAGAGCTCTTTTTAATTCAATTCAATTCGATTTTATTTGTCATTGTCATTGTCGCAAAGCAGCTTTACACAATCAAAAGAAATTCTTTCAAATTGTGAAATTCTTTTAAAACTATAAAAAAAGGAGGCTAATTTAAGATTTTTGCATCTTTTATTTCTTAAGAGAAAACAGAGTGACATGAGAGATACCCTACAGTCTCCTTTCGGTTTGAGACATAAGCGATAACATTTTTAAGAGCTCTTTATATCTTTCTTGTTCTCTGGGAACAGTTAAACAGTTGGTGAAGTTTTATCAGTATGTTGTATCACCCGGAGAATATACAAAATGAATACAATATACTGCAACTGTTGACATAATTAAAACCCTTAAAACCCAAGCGGCACAGATATGTGCCAGCACCTCAGCATAAAAATAAAAAATATATCTATGTGTTTATATTTATTTCTATAGAAGCCTTTGTGGAGTCTTCAGACAGTCTTCAGACATCAAACTGTGTATTCGGGTTTTCAGATACTGTATGTCAGGTAGAACAAAAGTTATCATTACTTTTATAAAGGGTACATTTTACCACTACCAGAATATGTGAATGAAGTTGCAAACAATAAAAACCCACAAAATCATCATACTATATATATATTTGGTCATGGAAACAACTGAAAACAACCATAGAAACTTGTGATTGTGTGTATTTGTGCTATTTCTTTGCCTTCGTGACCCAGTTTCTAACTTTTCGCTCAGTCGTGTTTGGGGAAGTTGAAATGAAATTGCAATGATATGTCACTCTTTACTGACCTGACATACAGTATCTGAAAATCCAAAAAAAAACCTGAGCTCTATATACTGTATATTAAAGAAATAAACAGCAAAGGAAATTATGTCTAAAATGCTTTGAGCTTTAAGGACTACATGCTATGAGGTTGTATAAGATTAAAACAGTATCACAGCAAATGCACCCTGTAATCAAATCTAAACTCCTTTAATTGATTTTAAATAAACCTTGAAAATGCTCTGCTTAGTAACAACATGCTCTTAATCCAGTGAGATTATTTGCAGCATCCTTCAAGTTGCTGTAAATTAGCTTACTGTAGATATGATCATGTATTTAAATAAAAGCATTAAAACATCTTTAGAGATATCTGAAGGTTTGACCTATTTATATGGCATTAACATGTTTCACATGAAGTTTGACTGCCAGTACCAATATTTATTTATTTATTTATTTATTATGATCAACTTTTTAATGATTTGTATACTAAGTAAATAAGTGCTGATCAAGCTAACGACACTCTCTGGCTATGTTGGCTATTATACCAATGTATTATACCAAATGTATAAATGTGGAAGTGGGCCTTTTTTTTTAGGCTTAAAGTTAGCTCGCTTCTTTCCTTTGCTCTGTATGACTGACACAGTCTTACATGTCTGCTATATCTTTGATTTTTTTTTTCTCTAGCGAATATCAACAACATTATATGTTTCATTATGCATAACTTCTGTTATGCACTATCAGGTAAACTGTATGGATCTGCTGTGTTCACTCAGCTTAAATGGATAAACTATGCATCTCCAAAAATATTAATTAAATAACACAGGAAAAACCACAGGAAGTTTATTTGTGTGTTATGGACCTTTCAGAAGCAGCAAAATGCATGCATGCAGGGTTTTATAAAGGTTTATATGTATAGTTACCTCTCATGAATGGGATAATGTTCATTCTTTAGGCTGTGCTCTGCAATGACTCTCCTTAGATACAGAGCACCTGAAAGCCATAAGACAACACACTTATTAGACTACTACATATGTTGTGCAATAGTTTGTATTTCATTTTCTCAAGAGAAATGGAAATATATTTTCATGGAAACACCTCATGCTCAGATTTGTTTAAGAACTGCTCAGCTAACATCAAACAGCATCATTAACTTAAAGAAATGTCTAATATTATAAAGAAATGCTTACGGTTAGACTATATTAAATTGCAGAAATAATTACCTGGGATATTTTGTTCTATTTTTATGTGTTTCACATAATTAAGGCCGACGCTGCAGTAAGGTTCCGGTAGTGTAATCAGGCGTTTTAGGCACACGTATATCCTTTCACACAGCTCGTCTGGAATGTAAGCACACTGCCGAGCAGAACAGAATGTTTATGAGAACTTGACAGTTCTTGTTGCCAACAGCAATGTTATAAGATAAAACCACTGAAACTACAAGCTGGTTAATTATGAAATGTTATTTTAGCCATAAACCCAGCCATAAAAGCCATAGAAGGAAGAAAACCTACCTGTATTACTGCATAGGCTAGAGTGTGCAATAAAGGAATGATGCGAATTTTGCAATCAGTCCTCTCTGCCTGGGGAAGAAAAAAAACATTTATATAATCAGTCTCCTTAAATCTTTATTGTCATTAGCATTAACGATATGTTAACGCTATTTGGTTTCCTGCTGCAATTAAAACAATGCAAGTTTAATGTAATGGTAACCAATATACACTCACCAGCCACTTAATTAAGTACAACACCTGTTCAACTGTGTGTTAAAGCAAAAATCCATATATCATCCAATCACAAATAGCATATATCATAAAGCATGTCAAATCAATACATTAGGCATGCAGATCTGGTCAAGACGATCTGCTGAAGTTTAAACTGAGCATCAGAACGGGAAATAAAAATAATTTTAAATGTGACAGGGCTGTTGGTGCCAGACAGGCTGGTTATTTCTGCTATTTCCAAAACTGCTGATCTACTGAGATTTGTATGCATAACCATCTCTGTGGTTTTACAAAGAATGGGTTGAAAACATCCAGTGATCAGCAGTTCTCTGTGTAACAAAACTTAAATAACATCTTGTTTCAACCAAGGTATACCGATGGCATGGCTGAATGCACAACACGTCAAACCTTAAAGCAGACGGGCTACGGCAGGAGAAGACCACACCAGGTGGCAAGACAGGAAGCTAAGAACAGAAAACTGCGGCAGACCAAAATCGTACGACAAAAGATTGGCAAAACATTGTCTGGTTTAATGAGTTGCTATTTCTTCTGTGACATTCAGATGGTTTTAACAAAAGTTTCCAGTACCTTGTTGAATTCATGCCATGCAGAATTAAGACAGTTTTGAGGACAAAAGAGGGCTGAACCCAATACTTTAGCCCTCTTTTGGAAGGTATTGCAAGGTAAACCTTATGAAGTGACTGGTGATTGTATAAGTCATTCCAATATCATCAGACAAAAAAAAAAAAAGTCTTTGTGCACAGTTAACTAATAATTACTAAATGTGTACATATGTTACATATCAATATCTAACAAATCGATTGCATTAACAGATCTTTAAATACTGAAAATAAATATAGGAACAGAAGGAAGTAAAAAAAAGAAAATTGTTTGATTGATTAATTGATTGATTGATTGTTTGATTGATTGACTGAAGTAGTTCAGTATTCTACATATTTTTATTGTCAGTATGAAACATACAAATGAACAAATAATGAATCCCCAATTGATTGATTGATTGATTGTTTGATTGATTGACTGAAGTAGTTTAGTATTCTATATATTTTTATTGTCAGTATGAAACATACAAATGAACAAATAATGAATCCCCACTATATATTTTTTTATTTACATAAATTCACTTTCTCTTACTTCCTTCTCATTAACAATAATTATTAATTGCTAGAGACTTGAACAATTGTGTGGACGATTCCAGTTCGGTGCTTTAACAGTTACAGTAATATCTAAAATTAAACAAGATGTAATAATGCCCTCCTCCTCCCAATTTAGTGAATAAATGTGTTAATATAGCTTATTCTATACAATTCCTTAGGTTTAGGATATTCAGCCACAACATGTTGACCTCTACTGAGATCAATGTATATTAAATTTGTATAATTTAAATGATAAGGCAATAATTTCTCATACAATTTCACTATTAAAAGTGGTTCATTCTTTTAATCTATTTGAATTTGAAACAGTCATAATATCATGAACAGATCAATGTTAAGCCTATGAAAAGGACACAGTGACAGCTTCATATTAGTTATTCATCTTTCATCATGAAAGAACATAATGCTCACATTTTGTTAATTAACATTGATGTTAACAGTAAATAAGGAATATTTTCTATAAATAAATATTCACTTGCTGTGTAGGAGAAATGTGAAGGAATGATTATTTGCCTAATAATTAATTACTCTAATTATCACATCTTGAGTAATTAGCCAGTGCTCTTACTTAAATGACTTAAATGTTTCTGCTCATCACCACGACATGAAAAATGTGTTAGAACCAGAAATGTGTTACAGATTTTTACAATTAGTTTTACAGTAAAACCAGATTTTAAAAAGACTAACCTTTTCGAGCTCCTTAACAAGGACCCTTAGCAGAGAGATGCTAGTACAGGGATTATTCTCCACCTTTTTATGCAGGGTCCATCTTAGCATCCCTTGACAGAAGAGAGTTATAAAAAAGTTATTGTTTTAATGTTATGTTGAATTTTTGTGCTAACGACAAAGCCTGAAGCTTCTGTTACTCTAATCAAAGCATTAGATTACTAATGTGAAAATTCTCTATACAAAGTCTTACATTGTTTGACATGTCCATACATAAAACTTATTTTCATTTAATTCAAAGAGTCCTTAGGCACCTTTATTGCAGGCTGAGACACCTTGAGCATGCGTCTCCAGTTCCCTGAGCATGGCATGAACACGTTGAAAAAGGCTTGACTCTACATCGGATGATACATCACCTGCTACAGAATGAATTCAGATTTTTTAGCACACAATATACAGTAATATTACAATTAATAAAAGATTTTTGTGATGTTTTACGTGGTATATAATTGAGAAAAGGCACCTCTTTTCTCCATCAGAGCTCTTAACTTGCTAACAGAGGTAGCACCACATAACATGAAAGGCATGAGTCATACTGCAACTCAAATGGCCTCCAACCTGCAACCCAAAAAAAAAAACTTTGGTTTCATATACACTCACAGAAAACACATGTACGCTAACAAAGACAGTGACTGTATGCCATTCATAATTAGGACAGTTCATAATAAAATCGTGGTATAGTCGGCCAAACTACAGTATATTGTTGCAAAATAGAAAGATGTTTACATATCTGCTGATGCATAAAAAGATGAAGTAATAGAAACCAAAAGTTACTTCAAAGCTTGACACAGAATACACCAGTGAGGTTTGTGAATACCAAGAGATAAAAACACATTGTGTATAACTCATCATTTTTTTATTATTATTTACAGCATTTTAATGATTACAATGTCTTTTGTTAAACCTTGTTTCATTGAACAATAAACACAATGGTAGTACTGCAGGTGTTGGAGCATTAATATTCAGGTTTGCAGCTGGGATGCAGCTGGGTCACTATTAGTTATATTTTCATATGAGTGTATTCATTATTCATTCTGTGCACAACAGCTGAGATCTTTGATGATAATGCATGCATCTATCATAATGCACTACATAGGCAATGTTTGCAATATTAAAGCAAAGACTGTGCCTGGCTTTTTAAAATTGATTTTGCCATTTATAAATATTATTAATATTAATACTTAGCCTTTTAAGAGGCCCTTTGGAATGTAATAGACTGTGTAAGTTAGTAAGGTAACCATAAGTTACGTTAATATAAGGTAAGTTAACCATAGCCACCCTATGATATTTTATTGGATTTCACCTTATAAGATTATATAGAAAATGTCAGTATCAGAATGCACTTTAAAAGCTATGGAACGGTGCTGCTGATTGTCTAAATGGGCCACTTGCACTCACTGCTATGACGCATTTCCATCTTGCACTATTTTAGCTCTCACATTTCCGGTACCTAATTGATGGAATTACATCCCTTAGTTTGTCCTTCATAATCCAATTAAAAAGTGTGTCTGCCATAAAGTATTTAAGATAAAAGATTTGCAAACACAAATGAAAAAAATATAATCAGCACTGCTGCGTCTTTCTCTCTCTCTCTCTCTCTCTCTCTCTCTGTTTTAAGCTTTCACGGCTTCCATGTTTAGAATAAGCTCGGGAGACAATAATTAACAAACCTACGTCATAATCCTTTTCACTATTTCCACAAATGAACATCCGCCTTTAATTCTTATTTAGCAATGAACAAAATTAATTAAATGGCTATTTTATCAGAACCCCAGCAGAGATACAGACATGAAAAGAAGTACAGTAGTCTGTCCAGTATAAATAAAGTCACTACAAAAAAAATTCTGTTAGTTTCCTTGTCTTGGAAAGCTGATTTTTGAATATATTATGGAATGATAGGACACCAACAAGAACAAAAAGTGGCTGGTGATACTCGTGTTGATAAAAATAATAGTAATCGAATAGAAATGTAGTAGTAAGAACATCTGCAATCAGTCCAGAATGATTAACATTTATGCGCAGGGTATGATCAGTCCAAAGTCTGGTTGTAATTCATCAGCTTTTCCCTTAGGTTTAAATTGTAACATCTTAAAGTTTAATATTCAAGCAGTAATCTGAGTTCCAGATCAACATGTATTTGACTCTATGATGTACGGTGCGTGCAAACACGTTAAGGCCAAACTGAAAATAAACCACACAGAAAGTAAATAACACAAAGTTCTACCTTTCCGTGATCATGATATTGATGAAGATATTAATCAAAGAGATGTGATATAGTGGTAACATCAGTTAGTAGTCTCACTACTGCTCTTGTACATAATATTCATATTTTATTGTTATCAGAACAATAAAAGGAACTGCTGAAACACATAAACTTCTTGTACTTTACTCTTATTTGTATTACATTTCATTTGACACATGCTATTGTGCTACTAAGGCTGAAATGTTTTCAAGTTTTAAAGTGTTAAAAAGAGCAATGTCGAGAAAGCATGAGCATGTCCAATTGCGAGAAATGAAGTGTCACATACCCTGAAGGAAACAGCAATGTTTAATCCAAATCCAGCAGGTTTTAGATACCTTCCTTAGTGCAGCTGGCAGCAAGCAGCTTTACATCGATCTCTTTGTCTGTAGGTTTCTCTTCCTCAAAATATTAGCATGTGTGAAACTTGCGTGAGTTTTGCTAAAGATGGGGCCTGGCAGCGAGACGGACATGTAGCGAGTAGCTGCCAAAGGCCAAATACACACCAACTCTCACAGAAACCCATACATGCTCGTCCCCACTTCCTATTTTCTTATAGACTTGCAAGATTAGGTTTCCTGTCTTCTAAATGTGTGGGTGTACATGGTCTGACATGACATATTTTTAGTCTGAACTTAAGCTTTTACAACGCTGTAAGACAGCTTTTCAAGCTCACTAAATTGGTTGGTTTTTCGAGATTAAATACCCAGGAGGAAAAAAAAAAAGTACAATACATGAAGAAACATTCAAGCTTTAAGAAGAAGCCAAATAGAAACTTGCTGGTGGTCAGAGCTGTAGTAAATCTACACGGGGTTATTTAGTAACACAGGTAGGAGGAAGTTCCACCTGGGGGTTTTTCAGTTCTGTTGCACATGTAAGTAATATGAGCTGTTTTGAGGTGATTTAAATTTGAGGATGTGGATTAAGACATTACGATCACTGCAATACCTATTTCCCCTTTTTAACACCAAATGCAGTCACAAGCAACAAAGATCAGTTTCTCTCAGGCTGATATTATTTAAATTCTCATTAGATAAATGCGAATTACGTAACATGCATTCTGGGAAGCCCATAGATAAGAATTTTAACTGTAATTTCCTGATACTTACATCTACAGTAGTTGTCCTAAAATATAGCATATTATGTTTGAACACACCCATATGACTGACAGCTGTTTCTTGTGGCCACACGTACCCAGTTAGAATGATTGTTTACCTTTACTGTAAGCCATGCATTTCGCCCTTAAGGGCTACTTTCGTTGTTGTCACGCCAATGACAAAATCCAAGGCAAATTATACATCCCAGATCATATTGCAACCTACACATATGGCCACAATTTAAACCCCGGCACTACACCCTGCTGCTATACTTAAGCAGCACTACACAGCTACTGTACCTTAGTACTGATCTCAATCTCTTTCTTAGCCTGTATACGCATATATACAGTACATATATGCACAATGTATATACATTAAGAGGTTTAAAAAGTTTCACCACATAGGCCTTGCATTTCTTATGATGATTCTGAGTATAATTTTATTTTATATATATATAATTTTATTATATACACTACCGTTCAAAAGTTTGGGGTCACTTGCAAATTTCTTTGTTTTTGTTTAGTGATTTATTTTCTACATTCTACAACAATACTGGGGATTTCAAAACTATAAAATAACTCATATGGGATTAGGTAATTCCGTAACAACAAGAAAAACAACAGTTAGTTGTTATTTTAAGACACAGAGGTCAGCCTTTCTGTAATAGTTCTTGCAAGAACAGTATTGTCAAGTGCATTTGCAAAATCCGTCAAGCACCATAATGAAACTGGAATGTGCAGTTTTTTGCTTTCTTGGGGGTCTGGGGACTCAAAACCGGTCAGTATCTGGTGTGACCACCATTTGCCTCATGCAGTGCAACACATCATCTTCGCATAGAGTTTATCAGATTGTCAATTGTGGCCTGTGGAATGTTGGTCCACTCCTCTTCAATGGCTGTGCGAAATTGTTGGATATTAGTGGGATCTGGTACACGCTGTCGTATACGCCGAGACAAAACTGCACATTCCAGGGTGGCCTTTTATTGTGGGCAGTATAAGGTACACCTGTGCACTACTCATGATGTCAGATCAACATCTTGATGTGGCACACCTGTGAGGTGGGATGGATTATCTCAGCAAAGCAGAAGTGCTCACTATCACACATTTAGACTGATTTTTGAACAATGTTTGAGACAAATGGTAATATTGTGTATCTGGAATGAATTTTAGATTTTTAAGTCCATCTCATGAAAAATCGGAGCAGAAACAAAGGTGTTGCGTTTATATTTTTGTTGAGTGTATACATAAAATAAAATAATAAACTAAACATACTCAGATTAGAGAGTTCGTTCTCTCTCTCTCTCTCTCTCTATATATATATATATATATATATATATATATATTCACACACACACATATATATATATATATATATATATATATATATATATATATATAGATATAGATATAGATATAGAGAGAGAACGAACTCTCTAATCTTCTCTCTCTATATATAAAAGACATAGGCGTTGGAGGAAGGTGAAATCATCGGCTGAACACACAGTGGTTTACATTTAGGCATTTCGCAGATGCCCATATTCAGGGCAACTTACATTTTTATATTATTATACATCTAATTTGTTGTGGGTCACAGGCCTTGCTCAACGGCCCCACAGTGGCAACTTGGAGGTGGTGGGGTTTGAACCTGGGACCTTCCAGTCTTCCAAGCTTTTTATAAAATGTTAACATACTAGTTTATTACGTCCTTCAGAGTCCTGTGCAGTTTCGAATGGTTTGATCTGAACTTCCCCTTTTCTAAAAAGAGCATCACAGATACCTTGTCTTGTACTGTATGTACTTTGCTGATAACTTCAACTTCCTCTACTCTTAAAAGTGTAGTTCGGTAGTACTTAAAGACACAAGAAACACAAGTTTTATTAATGGCTTGATATGGCATTTTTGGGTTATATAGGGCCTATAATATTATTTATTATAGTCATTTTTAGAATATAATTATAGTAAAAAGAGTAAAAAAAAAAAAAAAACATTTAAGTTTAGGTTTGTGATTTTGCAGAAGTTAAATAATTGATAGCCCCTTCTCAAACCTTTTCCATATTAAAGCTATTTAAATATGTAGTCACAGAAAGTGGTGCTTAAATGTCAGACACACAGGGTGGGTTTACATTCTATTATTTATAGTTTATCTGTCATTTAGGAGGTTCTGAATTCACTACTCTAATCCTAATGGTAAAACAGGAAGTGATTTAAACAGTGATTTTAAATAAAGTCTATGATTTTTTTTAAAGCAAGAATATGTTGAGCTGCAAAAGGGCCAGCAACAGGCAAGCTAGTTATTGTATCTTTAAGCATTATGGGAGAAAACATCACAAACCCAGTCATGGTACAATATTAAAGGGGAACTTCTGTCTACACATATTTTACAATCCTTCCAGTAACTTACAACTAGTGCTGTTAGTGGGTGAGAAGGCAAAAAAATTCCATTGCTTGGCATCACTGTATAGACCCCAGTTGTTCAGAAGAAAAAACGTAAACACCATTCATAATGAAAAAGAGGAAAGGCGGACTTCCACCTACCACAGAGTTATTTCCCTCTAAATAACACGTAGAATTTGGGGGAGATAATAACTGATGACTATGGCTGATTTTTAAAAATGTATTAAAATTTAACATAATCTGGCAGAGTGTGTTTATCATAATTCGTGAAAAACTTGCCAGTAAGTGGATCAGACACATTTAATTGCCCTAAGTGTGAATTAATGTATGAATATGTGTCTATAGTTGTATCCTCTATTGTTTTAAGTAATCACTAAAGAGCTGATTACCCGGAAGTAACTCATATAGAAATGTAGAGAACATGTGAAACTTCACACCTATAAACCTCAACATTACAGTGCAAGAAATAAGCCCGGAGTGCCACCGAGGCAGCTCTGCCCCCTTAGGGCATGACTCCACAAGACCTTTGCGGGTATGATGATGGAACTCTGACCCTATCATTCAAGGGCAAACATAACAGTCACCGGTAATTAGTCATTTATCTAGACCTGTATAACACTGCTGGCTCACTGTTTAGCATTTGTTAAATAAATCAATTTTGATTAAGTGGAAAAAAACACACCAACAAAAAAAATGTTGTATGTGTTTTTTGAAGAACTTGTTTTTTGGGTAATTCTAACTTTGGTGACATGGTGGTTTACTTTCACCTTGCACCTACAGTGGTTCTCATCTCACCTCCAGTCTGTGTGCATAAGGTTTGCATGTTCTTCACTGGCTTAGTGGTTTTCTTTCAGGTACTCTGGTTTTGCTCACAGTCCAAAGACATGCATGGTAGGGTAATTTAGGTTTAGAAGCGACTCTCTAACCGTATGCATCACTTCTTTTAAAAATCTGCTTGGGATTGGATCTAACAAGCATGTTGTGATTTAGCCGAGGTAAGTTTATACAGCTCTTCCTGTCCTATACCTATAAAGCACAGAAAATCTAAATGTGAAGATTTAGACTAGACTGCATCATGAGATGCTGTTAGAGGTTGAACTTCTGTTAATTTTTTCCCCGATACTATCGATTTTTTTAATTGAAGAAGTCCATAAAGTCTAGTAGTTTGTGTTTCTTGCTATCAGTCAGCTCAGATGTTCAGCCCTAGCAGCTTTTAGAGCCTGTCTATACTGTACCTGCACTTATTATTTTTATACGCAGTTCGAAAAACTTCTAAATTAGTTTTTCTCCATTTTCTCTTGAGGTTACGGGTTGCTCTCTTTAGGGCGTGTGTATGACTATTGTACCATGGTCCAAGTGTTTTATCTCTGACTTTTTTAATCTGATGGGAGCAACAGTGTCTAATGTACCAGTAAAAATAGTGCCCATGCTGCTAGTCACTTCATCTAGATCATCTGCACTTAGGGGTCTAATTAAAAATTGGGACAGACCCGGCAGATTACTCTGTCTTTAGTAGTCAGATTCATATTTCTACCAAATAGATACCGTGGGGAAACACAGCTAATCTGTTCTACAGGTATAGTATATATCGGGAGGTGATGATCTGTGATATCATTTTGAGGTACAATCTCTATAATAAAGACATTTATACCATGGGATATAATTAAATCTAGCGTATGATTAAAGTGGTGAGTTGCTCCTTTTATACTTTGTGTAACCCCAATGGAATTTAGCAAATCCATAAATGCGATTGCTAAAGCGTCATTGGCATCATTTATATGAATGTTAAAGTCTCGTACTATCAATTTAGTTATAGATCGACATACAATGATCAACATACTGTAGGTCACTGATAGTTCTACGTCACTGCAGCCAACTTCACACTGAGTTCCCATAACTCAATTAAAATGTAAAAAAAATATGACATTTAAGTTTTTAAGTATTAGGTATTGTTGATGACTGGACCATTTGACTTGCTCTTCTGGGACCTGTTCTGCTTCATTTTCAACCTGGTGCTTGATGAGCTATATCCTCCAGCACACATCTATGCACTCTGACGGATTGTTCTGTGTCTCACCACACGATGTCGCTGTCGCATTAACATGTGGTGCTCCGAGTGAGTCTTTAACACAGGTGGAAGATGATTATTTGCGCACTGGGTAGTCAACAAGTGTTTTGTCAAATATTTGTCTGTTAAAAAGATAATACCTCTACTGATAGAGGATATTGTATTTTCAGTTTTTTCCAGCTGATTTAACTGTAGCTTACTGATGTTATATTGTTTGTTAGTTCATTCATAAACCATTGCAATGACAAAACAACCAAAAAGGTTTCTTCACTGATTGGATTCTTGGTACTTTAATACAAAAAATAATACTTGACCTTATATTCATTTGCAACACTTAACAGCCAACTACATATGATTCGAGTTGTAATCCTCAACGTATTCCACTTTACAGGGGGAGAAAAGTTCTGTTGGGTTTTCACTATGGAGGATACAGCTTTAGAACATATTAACCTGGAATGTTCCATCAAAGTACTTTTAGGTACCAAATTAGTATGTGAGGGCAATTGTTCTACCTTGAATAAGTTCTAAAATTAAAGGTATAATTACAATCACAGACAAAAGATAAAAAGATTAAACTAATTGCAACTGGGTCAGTCCCTTGAGGTATCCCTTTTCTATCATTAGTATGTATCTTGGACTTGGGTAAGTTTAAAAAAATAATAATCAAGAAACACCCGTATAACATGATCACATGCTTACATAAAGGTTCACTTCACATGTGTTTAAGACATGTAGTGCATTTTCACACGTGTTGTATTGTTTAATTGATTTTGTCTATACATCTTGGTTAACGTGTTTGTTTTTTCAAAAGTGATTTTCTCACATGAATCTTTTTCAGATGTTATCACATTTTACTCACATGATGTCACAATGTGCAATTTCCTGGGTAGACATCTGGGTGGGATGTTAGTCTATCACAGTGCACCAAGCACACTCACACTGATTCAGACATAAGTCTGGATGTAATTCCTTCACACATACAGACACCGACACTCATTAAGATATGCACCTTTTTTTAAATAATAAATCAATTAAATAAAAACCTTGTTCTTAGATGTGCTTCATTTACCCAAAATAAAAAATCTTTAATATTGATAGGTAAATATTTTAATGTACACTACAACACAGTGGATAGATAGATAGATAGATAGATAGATAGATAGATAGATAGATAGATAGATAGATAGATAGATTAATCAATCAATCAATCAATCAAAGAGAACGAGTTTAGTCAAAGGATACACTCTGGGTATTAATGTAGTTTTACAAAGCTCATGTCGGTAATCACAATCAGAATCTGCATAAGGAACAGGGATTAGTGATATCACTGGGTTGAGTGTTACTAATCACCTGCCTGTGGATGCCCCCTTTGGCGTGTATCCTATTCTCTGAGCTCAAACTCAGCTGAATGCCTGGATTCTGTTCACACAGCGGCAGCGCAGAGTGAGACACACACTCAGAGACACACTTAGAGACATGACGGTGTGAATGAGTGGGGGGGGAGTAAAAGAGAGAACGCTGTACTAGGAAAAAGTAATAGCAGGTTTTCTTTTTCATCTCGTTGGCGTTAGGTTGAAGGGGGGAAAGAGTGCGAGATTACACCATATCCGGGCGAAAGTGAGTAAGAGTGAAAAGAAAAAGGGAGCGTACCCTGTCATTTCTCGAAGCCGCTGGCCAAACTCCTCAGCCCGGTTCAAGCTGTTTCTCCGACTGCGCAGTTCCTCGATCGACTCGGCAGATTTTGGTCGCCTGTTCGCACACTGCAGAGGTGTACACTTCTCTACAAAAGGTGTGCATTTGGCCAGGTTTTAGTTCAGAGTAAACCGGGACTCCAGTTTGATTTGGAGTAACTTCAGTTTTTTGAAGAGGTCTCGATGGTCTGCTTTTCATGCAGAAAGCACGTGCACTAAATTGACAAGTCTCTTGATTGCATGCCCGCGCGCAGAGGATCCGATCTGTCTGGAGTTTGAAATCGCGCGCGCGGAGGAAAAAAAAAAAAAGGCAAAAACTTCTGTCTTTTTTCGCAAACGGCCGTGCGTCGAGAGCAAGCCTCCTGAGGGACGATGTTGCGGCTGTTCGTGGCTTGGAGCACGCTCGTGGCTCTGTGCGTGATGGTGGAGGGAGCGCGCGGCGGCGGGTACGGCATGAGCATGTTCGCCGCGCAGTCCTCCCCGCCCGACCCGTGCTACGACGAGAACGGCAACCCGCGACGCTGCATCCCGGACTTCGTGAACGCGGCATTCGGCAAGGACGTGCGCGCGTCCAGCACGTGCGGCACTCCGGCGGCGCGCTACTGCGTGGTGAGCGAGAAGGGCGACGAGAGGACGCGCGACTGCCACACGTGCGACGCGACCGACCCGAAGAAGGCGCATCCGGCCGCGTACCTCACCGACCTCAACAACCCGCACAACCTGACGTGCTGGCAGTCCGAGAGCTACGTGCAGCACCCGCAGAACGTCACCCTCACGCTCTCGCTGGGCAAAAAGTTCGAGGTGACCTACGTGAGCCTGCAGTTCTGCTCTCCGCGGCCCGAGTCCATGGCCATCTACAAGTCGATGGACTACGGCAAGACATGGACGCCTTTCCAGTTCTACTCGACGCAGTGCAAAAAGATGTACAACCGACCGAGTCGCGCGGCCATCACCAAGCAGAACGAGCAGGAGGCGATCTGCACCGACTCGCACACGGACATGCAGCCGCTCGCGGGCGGCCTCATCGCGTTCAGCACTCTGGACGGCAGGCCGTCGGCGCACGACTTTGATAACTCTCCCGTGCTGCAGGACTGGGTCACGGCCACTGATATCAAGGTGACGTTCAGCCGCTTGCACACGTTCGGCGACGAGAACGAGGACGACTCGGAGCTCGCCAGGGACTCGTACTTCTACTCGGTGTCTGATCTGCAGGTGGGGGGCCGCTGCAAGTGTAACGGACACGCGTCGAAGTGCGTGCGCGACCGCGACGGCAACCTGGTGTGCGAGTGCAAACATAACACTGCGGGACCCGAGTGCGACAGGTGCAAACCCTTCCACTATGACCGGCCGTGGCAGCGCGCGACAGCCAGGGAGGCCAACGAGTGCGTCCGTAAGTTCACCTCAGTCTTATCACGGATTTTTTTTTTTTTTTTTTTTTTTAAAGGTTATCCTAATTTATTGGCCTTATAATTAAAAAAAAAAAAAACTGAAAAAAGATATAGCACTGCGCATAAACAAACGTGTCAAACCTTCTCACGTTCTTGTAGGGGATCATTTAGGTCCAAATAAAACGTCTAACAAGGCAGCAGCATTCACTCAGGGAAAGGCACTAAATGTGTTGATCAAACAAAAATAACATCAAATAGCCCCACTAAGTTTGTGTTAAAGATATTTCTTATAATATATATAAATATGTATAAACCTCTATACAGTGTTTTTTACTGTTGTCTAAGAACTAATGATGTCTAAGAAACTGACCTGCCATTGTGTGCATTAGACACCAATACAGTGTGTAAATAAAGTCTAGATTCATTTGCAAAAAATACAGCAAGTGCTAAAATCAACCGCCTCTGACATCGCAACATTTGTGTATCCAGTGAATACAAAACTATTTACCTTTCTTAATGTATCGGAATTAATCATTTATATATAATATTAAACATAGACCTAATTCCATCCTTTAGTGCAACAATTGTTCTGGGATGGAACTACTGATAGTTAAGCAATTAAAAAAAAAAGTTGAGCGGTGTTAGGTCTGGTTCTGGTTTAAAAAGAAAAAAAGAAAAATATTAAATTTCATATAAGGTAAAATGCCTGTGGATGCAGATTTTGGGCAGTCTATTTATGTTTCAGGTACAAAGTAAATAATAGTGAATTACACATTTTTCTTGCTAGATGATAGAATGATAGACCAATTATAGATCTATACATGATGGAAAATAAATCTTGCATGAAATTTAATAATATATGTAAAGCTGAATAATTAATCGCTGCCGAGCCTCTACATTTGATATTGCCATTATCCTGCTGTTATTGTTGGCCCACACAGTTTTAAAATACTAAGTGACACAAAGGTGGCCATTAAACACAGGACGTTTTTACCTCTCCAGCCCTGTCAGCTGCTGTAACACCGTAAGTTTAGTCTGCACTGTTTCTTAAGGAAGGAAACCTTCACAACAGAGGTTTTAACATCGACTCATGCATAGCATGTTATTCCATGGCAGGTGTCTTTATCAGATCGAAGATGAGATTATATCAGCTTTGTTGACATTTTTGGCATGCAAGGAATAAACTGCTACTTTCCGCCAAATAAATTACACAGGGCAGGGGCTGTGTTTCCTGATCAGATCTGAGATTCTTCTGATCAAATGTACAACATTGTAAGCAAGGGAGTGAAATACACTGTTAGTAGATCTACTATTGTGTGCTGATGAAAGATTTGGGATTCTGGCAAACTACGTAACTGACAAGTTTCACTACTGGCAAGTTATGTTGCTGACAGCAATACTGAGCAAGTTGTTCTCAGGTCAGGTCTGAGAATTTTTACATGAACCGAAACCTGTATCTGTTTTTTTTAGCCATCAGTCTCTGAACTTTTCCAACTTTACCTTGTCACCATTTGGATCTACAATGTATTTTTGGTCATGTGCCATGTAGAATCAGGTTTGCTATCACAGATGATCTTGTAACTTTGTGTGTGTGTGAGAGAGAGAGAGAGAGAGAGAGAGTGTGAGAATAAGGCCCATCTGGAAGACTAAACGCTGCTGCTACAGTCCAGTGATTAGATATAAAGGAGAGAATAGGTTCCTGCTCTGCATTGGAGGAAAATGCGTCAGTATCTCTCAACAAGAGAGCTGCAGGTATGAGCGTGAGGATAACAAAGTAAGATTCCCGTGAGCTGGCATATGGGGGCACCTTTATTTGCAGAACTGTGTGGTGACCAACATTCCAGTCTGCTTTTTGCACGCAATGTTTTGGATTCTGATACCGTGGATTGGTCCAGTACAGGTAGTTTTGGGACATAGCGCAAAAGGAATCTTATTATATGTATAAAAGTTAATTCCCAAATAGTCATACTCATCTTGCTTTTGGAGATTTGTAGGTTTGGGAAAGAACATACTTGACGCAATATGTTTCTATGGGACCTATAAACCCATAAAAATGTATCAAGGATACAGCTTACTCAAAACATACAGTGTGTGTTCTCATCTCACAGACTGTCTTTCCTTGATCAGTAAGAAAAAAAAACAAAAACACTTGTATTTTTAGTCATATGAACAATAAAATGTAGTGTGCTTGGTTTTTAGGGTTTATAGGTTTTTATCTCACAGCACTCTTGAATTGTTAAATTTGATTTGTCAGAAGGTGTTGATTAATTTTCCCTTAGCTAGCTGTAATTCAAACTTGGATTACATTAATGTGCCTGGTCGAATATCTTTTGGTTCTATATCAAACAAGTCGTTACGCTCTACCCGACTCTCTCATACATTTTTTCCCACTATGCCCTGTAGTGCTATATTCCTTACATAAACTATAATTGGAATTTTTGAACCATACCTATGCCATCTATTATGATTATTATTAACTTTATAACTTAAAGATTTTTTCCCCCTGTAACCATACCCTAATTGATATCCATGATGAAATCGACCTTTTTTGACTCCATTCTGTGTGTCGTTATGGTTAATATTATAGTCTCAGCACTCAATAAAGCAAATACCACCAGCATAGTTCACCATCTTTTAGACATGTTTGTATGCTTCTGAGCCAGAGACAGGTCATTCAGTGTCTGTATACACACTATCAGTGCCAGAACGAGGGATGATCAGCCAGCGGCGTCACACACATGCCTGGCTCGACCTGCGTGCTATGTTAGCCCACCACCCCGGCGTGAATAGTACTGCAGGCGCCTTTTTGCCTGATAAATTTGTCCCTCGGTCTTTCACTAAGGAAAATAATTTATCCCATACAGAGACCATATCTGTCAGCCTCCATGCGAGATCAGAGAGGAGGAAAATAGCAATAATATGTCACAAAATAAGCTTGAGCTTTTCTGAGCCTATTCTCTCACAAGGCTTTGATAATAATAATTTGAAAAAAATGTTATGAAGTCTTTGCCTGAGCATCCTTATCGTCATGTTTATTTGAGAGGACGTTTGGTTACCATCAACTTAAACAGAAGTCTTTCTCCGTGTGCAAAAACATGTCCACAGCACGCGGTGGAGTTTTGAAGGGCCCGTGATTGTATCAGTAGCAAATTGGCTTTTCTCCCAGTCAAACCAGTATTGTGCTCAGTGCAGAGCCCTAAAAATAGACACCAGGCATGGTGGTCTTCATTTTGTGTTTTTTAACCATTGTAAACTCTTAATTGGCGTTAATCCACAGTTGTTTTGCTTGTAGACTGTGGTTTTGCGAAGTACACCACTGGTTTGAAAAAGATAAATAAAAAAAAGAAAAAAGTTATATTTATATAATAGAAAAAGATTACTTTTGGAGGAATAGAAACGAATTATTTTTCAGGCTTTCCTAAACTGCTGTTTGTGTGTATGTAATCTAAACCAGTGCGCTTACAGTATTTTATTGAAGTAACTGAAACATGAGGGGTTTCTACTAAATCTAGAGCGGCCCGTTGGGAATTGCGGGTCTGCGGAGCATCTGTGGGCTCCATCGTGCTGATATTGGATCACGAGGCGGCCGAAAGAATTTTGTAAAAAGATGACATCAGGACCACGTGGATGTGAAGCTCTCCAGCATTGCAGCCTTCTACTGCCAGGCATTAAATTTAGTGCAGTCCTTTGTGTGTTTTGGTGTGTATTTACATGTGGACAGTAAGCTATCAGTATTAAATTTACAGATGTTCTGGCAACAGCATATTCACAAACCTCATGCATTACAACGGCAAATCTTTCCGTTTCAAATTTTATGTCGCAGTCACAACGAACGCAACTAGACTGAAAGTTCGTTTCGCAAAGATCTCCAGTGGAAGTGTATTTTCTGCCCCGACAGCGTGGCTCGAAAAAAAATCTTTCAGCATTGCACAAAAACAGGAAATGAAATTTAGCAAATTGACATAAAAATGCCTCCCTGTCATCCTTGAACGCTGTCTCGACATGAAAAGAAAATGGGCCCGTATGAAACGGGGGGAAAAAATCACAAAAATGAAAACAAACATATAGCACAGAGAGAAAAAGGGAGGCAGGAGGAATGAGAGAGAGAGAGAAAGAGAGAGAGAGAGTCAAACGTTTTTAATCGGAAGCAGGTGGCTTTCTGGTCAGCTTTTTGGGGAGTAAATTCTGACACAGATTTGGCGATTCTTGGCCACATGGAAATTTAGACACCTACTAATACCCAATCAGGCCTTCACTGCCAGCAAAGACTGCTCACTGACTTCCTGGCAGAGGGGCTCGGGGTGAGTGATCCAGCCACTGGAGAACATGAGCACATTAGCAGGCTAAGGGAGAAAACATGTACTCAGCGTTTGGGGTATTGAGAGCTTGAATGCCTGAGACAGCTATAATACTGCAAGCTGACACTTAAATATACAAGACAGCTACAAGGTTTTCAGCTGGGACCTTTTTTCTTTTTGTTTCTATTTTGTTGCAAGTTGGGCACTGAATAAAGTGCTTTGGATGGTGTTTTTTTATATTAGCATTCCAAAAAATTGAATAAAATGTAGAAAGAAAAAAAAAAAGAATAGGCACAATTTCTAAGCAAACCACAAGTATTGTTTTAGGATTTTACATCCCCATAATATTGATTTAGACAGAGCTTTTTACCATTGCTTAGCTCGGAGCCTGAAAACACACATAAGGAGGGGAAAAATAAATGCAAAAGAGATGTATTTCGGGATTTCCAAATCTAAACCCAGGTGGAACTGAGAGTCCTCTGGGCAAAGAGCTGCGTGTTTTTGCGATTTTGTTTTGCTGAGCTCATAATTCAACACAGACACGACGTACAAGCCAAACGGCTTCGCTGCGTCTTCGGGAGCAATCCTGCTTTTCTTAAGCGCAGTCCAGAGGGACGATCCATGCCCTTCCGGAGACACGTGCGAGGCTTAGACCTTTATGTACGAAGTTGCTTATCTGGCTTATACCAGTGTTCAATCTGTGTTTTGTTTTGTGTGTGAGATTGCTGTGCTTTTCAGGAACTTTATCACTGTGGCAGCACATTGAACAGGTTCTTCTAATGAAACAGTAATGCTTCGCTTGTCTGATGTCAGATGGCTATTTCGATAAGCGTGTTGTATCTTGGGTCGTTGAACATAATAAAATCGTACCAGCACAAAACGTGCTGGCAAAAAGTGTGAGCATGGCACGCCTTCAGGCTGGTTGTGTGAAGACGGATTGAATAACAAGCACGAGGGAAATGGCAGCCAGTCATGAATGTCTGGTGGTCTGGGAAAACCCGTCAAATGTGAGTGTGGGTATCTGTGTTTGTGTGTGTGTGTGGCTGAGTTCTTGAAAACAGCTAAAAGTGATGAAAAATCATTTTCTTAAGTTTGTCTGTCAATAATACAGTATACTGTAGAGTCCCTGTTTTTAGAGAACATGAATATATAATATTACATAATACAGTATAATATATAATACTCAGAATATATATTTCCGTTCAGAATTCTTAGTAATAGAATATTTAATTTCAAATATTGATTTAAAATTTTTTAAATGCAACCATTAAGCTTAAAATATAAATCCTGCCAGTATTTTTCCTCTTGATCGAATATTCAATCAAATATTGGCACGTGGATCTATACATGAAAATTGAAAGACCTCCTGAGATTATTATTTCACACACTTTCAGTGGTATACATGGAATTAATTGCTAAAGACAACCATAAGACAACAGCATTAAAGTGAAAAAAAGCTGTGTGTGTGTGGTAAGTAAGTTTATGTGAGAAGATAGTAAAATGAAAGAGATGATTCATGCTCACTTCTATGCTTAGACATTTATGTACTGTATCTGGTGCTGTTTCTGTGTGTGTGTATGTGTGTGTTAGTGACAGTCGTATGGCTGCTGATAGGACCACCCTGCGTGAGTGTGGGTTTGTGTGCCTTTTAGTGCAAAAGGAAGATTGGAAAATGATTAATGGTTAAGTGGGCTGCCATATTTCATGCACGCACATGCACAACCACACACACACACACATACACATGCACATGCTTGAACACACACACACACACACACACACATGCACATGCTTGAACACACACATACTGTAGTGCACACTTCATCACTCTCCTCAACACCACGGACCTCTTGCTGGGTCTCATGCTGTGTTCCCAATCGCTTATGCCAGAGACGATACACACACATACACAGTATACAGTATATACACACACACACGTGTTTTTTTTTTTTGTTTGTTTTTTAACATTCATGCTATCAGCGCAAGGGTATCAGGTCTTGTGATAGCTAAACACAAGATTAGCAGGTGGACAAAGAAGATTCTAAGCTAAGATCCAAGCTGAACTTACTAAAACAGCACTCGAGGACCATAAGGAATTTATAAATACAGGCCTGTGTGCAGTAAATGCAGAGAATAAACTGTCAAATGCCATTTGAATGGTGGTGGCTGATCCAGAGAGGCAGGTGTGGTGGAGCTGAAGATTTACAAATGTTAGCCTTTTATAATGTTTACAGTATAAATTCACAACTCCTTACATATTGACTGAGCAACTATTGGAACATTTTATTTTCTATTAAACTGATTTGACTACCACACACCATTTAGCTCAATAGGATTATTATTGTTCTGTTCCTAATGGTCTAAAGCACACTTACAGGACCATTGGGACAGGAATCACGCTGCCCTACACCCATACTTTATGCAAGCTTTGTTTATTGGTGGGAAGGGACAGGAGGCTGATTTATATACGATTTCCTTTAATTTCTATAAAACATGAATTTAAACAAGCTGTCAATGTGAACACAGACTTTTTTTTTTTTTTTGTCCATAGTTGTTGGTCCTTTATCTGGTTAGAAAAGTTGTGATTAAGGATGCACACCCTTGTAACTAGACTGACCAAAATCTACATTCATGATCTGTATTAAAATGGAAAGTATATGCATATTTTTTTAATAAATAATGAGTTATCTATGCATGATCACTGTAAAACAGTACTCAGGGTCGTTAAGTAATATGTTTAATATAAAACCAAAATCTGTTTTTGCATATAATTCTATTATATTTCTAAACCTCTCCTGCATTAAGCTACATCATTCAGCCATTACCACTTATTAACAGTCTTTCATTTATAACTACTAGCATGTGGAATTAACATCCTGTACATTGCTAAGTAACGTTGTCAGCTCTGATAATCATCCGTACACAATAGATCTATTTGCTCTTGAAATTTATTTCTCACTAGTGGAGTACAGTGAAAGAGACGGTACATGTTATCATCTTGAGAATTTATTCATTCCTGGTGCGATCCTGGGAGATCAGTAAAGCGTGAGCAGTGCGTCCAGTGGGTGTTCCTGCACATCTCTATTTACTGACAGTTTTACTGGCTGTGGAGGAGATGATTAAGAGACAGTGACTCTTCCATGCATCATAGAATGTAAATCCTGTCCCATATCGGAATTTTCTCCTTTAGATGGAAACATTTGGTCAAAGGTTATTTCAGCTTGTATATGCACACTGTTATAAAAAAGGGTTCTTTAAGGGTTCATGGGATAATTAATGGTTCTCTGCCTTAAAAAGGGAAAGGGTTCTACTTTTTCTGATTGGCAGACGTTGTTATAGGGTCCGACTTTTTTTTTTGAGCGGATATAGAAGTCGGTTTACAGCAGTGTTACAGCAGTTCCATTTACACCCAAACTACCCATTTATACTTTTACTACAAGTGGAAAGAGAGGAAAATAGTTTTTCCAACATAGAGGTTTATAGCCTTGGCTCGATTTTGTTGAACAATAAAAAAAAAAACATTGTTTTTCAGCGCCTGTCATATTTCTTCCATATTTCACAGTAGATGCGCTGGCATCTGCAAATAAAAGAATTCCAAAAAGAAGAGAGTTATAATCGTATATAAAATCAATACTATTTACCTAAAAGACATTATTGATATTATTTACATTATATACTATTAGTAATAAATAATTCAACTCCTTATAATACAAGCTATAATGGGTAAATATTAAGACTTCAAGTGAAGATTATTTGCCTACTTAGCATGCTTACTTTGCATATTATTTCTTACATATACTGTAGTGTGCACATCCTGTACAGTATGAACAAGGGCCTAACTGATCTGTAACTGCTCTTCCAAATGCAAGTGTTACACTGGCTCAACAAGTAGCATTGCCACCTCGCCACACATTTGGCTACACTAAATTGGCCATAGGTGTGAATGAGTGTGAGAATGCATGTGTGATATACTGCTGTTCCATCTACAGTGTATTCCAGCCTTACACTCAGTCAACTGCTCCCAGTAACGGCTTCAGCTCTGACCAGGATAAAGGTCTTACTGAGGATGAATGAATAATTAATCTTCCCAATGCGACAAAACACGAGCGTCTGAGACTGATTAAGAGATTATTCCCTAATCTCTTGTTATATTTTTTTGAATGAAGATTTACTGAAAAATCAATCACTATCTCATAACTAATTAGTCTAGCAGAAAGCCAAGGACTACTTGATGGATTTGATTTGGGAGAGAAAAACAGTAAGACAGACTGAGAGGAGGTCCATGAGGAATAGAGAGAGAACGTAACTTTGTCCCCATAAGGTCTGTAAATATTACTGTAGAAGCAGGGGATCCATTCATCTCTTGGAGGCAATGTGGCTAGGAGAAAATGACATGTATGGTGAGTGTGTGTGTGTGTGTGTGCATGCACTTGTGTAAGACTTAATATTGTTAGACTCCTCAAGTCATCAAGAGGGCTACAAAGATTTCTCAGTCAAAGTCATGGTGTCATTTATCAATGAAAATGTTTCATGCACTAAAAAGTAAAAAAAAAGAAATATATTATTAAATATTCAGCTTCCAGGAAATTAGTATCATTATACATTACCATGTTAAGCATTTTACACAGTACAGGGGTAGGAACTGGGGAACTTCAGTAAGTACCGTAGTAGAACTATGGTGTGAGTCACAAACTCAGCAGGTATTAAATATAGTAGTGTTATCGTACTATATACAGTACTGTACCATATTCGATTTATAAGTGGAATAATATAGTACAGGCAGTACCATTTTATTGTAGGTCATTTTAAAAGGTTAAACATAAGCTACGGTATTTAATTAATGTTACATAGTATATAAATAGTATACCATACTACTTAAACATTATACATTACCATTGTAGTACATAAACATGTTTTGCATATTTTTGACAATATCCTAGTACGTGTTCCAGAGTACCATACTACTGTTAGGTTAGGACCATGTCCAAAACTATAGTACATGTACTGTTGTTCCGAAATATGTACCATGATAGAACCATGTACAGTACAATAGTGTGATACATGTTCTATATCAGCAATTAAGTACTATGGTTAATATTCAGAAATACAGTGGTACTACTGTATGTATCATAAAATACTGCTGGAATCAGACTACTATGATCCCTATTCCATGGTAAGAATTTCTTATGAGATAAATTATAGCCTTAATATGCAAGAATACCTATTAAAGTTTAGTCGGCTCAAACAAACAAACAAAAAGTCTTGTGTGAAATGAAAATGTTAAACTTTCTCTAGATGTGGAACCCAGTCCTTTAAAAAAAAATCTGGAACCCTTTGGCCATAATCCATCAGAGGTCTCATTTATTCAGATAAAACGTATTCACCCATTTAATTCACCTGAATTATTTAAAGAATATTGCAATGCTATTTGATACTATAATTAGCTAATGATGAGCAAATCAGTTCTATTTCAAAACATTTTTGTTTATTAAAATTTGGCTGTGGTATAGACTCTTTTGATATACTGTATGTACATCAGGTGTGTTAAAAGTCTAATCACTGGTTGTGTGTACTGACTAAGGGATTAGTTAGCTAAAGGGTGTTTACAGGCACAGTTTTGGCCTTCCACAGGAAGTTCTCACCCTCTTCCTGTCTTGCCCAGCTGCTGAAAGCCACCTAGCTACAAGGGTGTTTGGGGATGTTATGGGAGGTATGTGGCAAAAAAGCAAAAAAATAACACGTATATAGAGTTATATACAATAGTCTTCTTCATTTCTTTAGACATGTTCTCCTACCATACTTTCATCTGTGCACTCTTTTATTCAACAATCAGTCATTTTTTTAATTTGGCGTAAAAATGACTTACATTTCTTTTGAAACTTCAGAGAAAACTTGCTCTCCTCCTCGCTGTTGCAGAGAAGATTCATATCACAAGGAGGGATTTTGCTCAGTTATATATGACATTCCTGTGACAGGCTTGGCGAAAAGGTACAATAAAGACGCCACACTGAGGATGGATGGTCACCCGGTGTTAGTAATTTACAGCTCGGCCGCTTCCTGCTACACTCCCAGTCCGCTTTGGGCTAGACTGCAGTCGGCGCGTGTGGCACATCAGCAGGGAAATGCTGGAACTTAGCCCGCTGTCAATCCTCCATGCTGAGCCTCAGACAAACACCTCCAGCCAGAGTAAGTGTTTACTTACCGCTATCCCAGTGAACATGCTGGAGACCCTGTGGAATTTCAGGTACTTTAGAATAGCTCCTGAAGCTAAAACCGTTCAGAGCTACGTAGCTGTAAAGTCATGTCACAGCTTTCTTGCCATAATACCGCTCAGGATTAAATAACATATACACATTCACTGGCTACAGAAAGCGATACCCCTGGTCTTTTATGCAGTTATACATTCGGGTAATCACGCGTCAGAAACAGATCAGGAACCTTAGTTAATGTTCACATCGAACACATCCACTAAGTGGCAATTCTGTGGGTGGAAATGCCCTTGTTGATGAGAGAGGTCAGGGGAAATTGCCAGACTAGTCTGAGCTGACAGGAAGGCTATGGTAACTCAAACAATCACTCTTTACGATCACAGTGAGCAGGAAAGCAAATCTTTAGTCAGATGGGCATTGTGTTACAGTACTGTCAGCCCAGAACGGGAACTTGAGGCTAGAATGGGCACAGACTCACCGAAGCTGGACAGGTGAGGGTTGGAAAAACATAACCTGGTCTTTTTCCAGACGTTAACTTCCATTATATATGCAAGGTGACAAGATTTAAGACGGAATGCAGAAGTGCAAGGTTAAAAGTTCTGTCAGTATTCAACAATAATTTTAATCCAGAACTAGAACAAGAAAATGTGTTTTTGAACGAAACCCCTCACTGACAGTACAATTTAGTCTCAGATTAGTCTTATCCGGAGATGGAGAACGAGGCTTTTCTAAGGTAACTCATAAGCCAAAATGAAGTGCAAAATTAAAACACTAGCCCAAGAAAATAACTCTGTGGCATGTCATCCAGGTCTATCTTCCAGCCCTTACTGGTCCAATGTGGTTCTTAATTGAATTGCCTCTAGCTTAACTCTGCCAATAAAAGCAAACGGCTCAGGTTAACCTCTAAATTCCCACTAGCTCCTAATATCCAGAAGAAACTCACACTTCATTCCAAAGTGTAGCTGAAGCATGTAAGGCCCTCTGCACCAAACCAGTCCCCGCAACCACCCAAGTCAAATTCACGCCTAGTAAACCTTACCAAAGAAGCCCTCCCCAGCTGCAAAGGTCACGTTCCAATAAAGCAGCATCAATGAGGCTTCTTACTGCCCTTCAGGGATTGTAAATCTCCTCCAGAATGAGAGAACGGGGCTGTAGGTGTCATGGGCTGATGACACCTGCAGCAGGGACGAGTCAGTCCACCACCACGTCCACTAGCCCCCAGTATGCCTCTATAATGCGTCACTTATGGCGTAGGCGTAAGACCAACAGAGGGAAATTCCTATTTACAGATCATTGGACGGCTGATTTCTGAACATCGTGATGTAGTTTGGTTTTAGAAAAATGGAGCTGATGGGCCACACATCTGCAAACTGGCCTGTCAAAGGACTGATTTACTCTGGGCCGGAGAGAAGCAGGAATGCAGGCTGGGAAAGGAAGAGCTTACACTGTGCCCCTGCACTCCTCCTCAAGTCCGGATCTTATTTATGACCTGTCTATTCATGCCAAATCCTGAATCTAAAACGTCTTAGGTCATTTAAATAATGTGTGATTTTGCAGCAGTTTTTTTTTATCTTACAGTGTATTGATCACATCTGCTTCCACGGTCTGGACTGACAGTTGAAATATCATTTGTTCTAAGCAACAAATGTAGAATTTTTTTTAGCATTACAGTACAATCAGCTTAGATGTTTTCTTTCTAAGAATTTTGACTTATCTAAAACCCTTTTGTATCTGAGCCTTTGATTCCTGTGCCAAGGTTGCTGTAAACATTCCATGAATAAAACAAAAATTTAAATTAAAGGAATTTATACACAGTTAGGAACACCGGATTTTCAAGAGACTGTTATATAAGTAATAGTAAAAAGAAATAGTTGGAACCTCCTTTTGCTCAGGAAAACATGCTGTTGTAGGGTTCTTCATAAAATATTTTACGGTTTTACCAGAGGGGCGTGCTAAAGAACCTATTTCTAAAGTTAACTTAATTTTTAACATATTTGCAGAACATTTTTAGATATCTAGACCAGGGGATTTTGGCTCATGGTCCTTGGATTATGGATGTTGCCATAGTTTTTGCCAAAGCTTTCAAGTTTTTTGTGATCTGAATTCAATTCAATTTATTAATTTTTTTTTATTATTTATATAGTGCTTTTAAGAATGGCCATTGTTGAAAAGTGTTTTTTTTTTTTTTTTTTTTTTTTTACAAAATCAAAATAAGTTATGGAAATGTGATAAAAAGTGTATGTATGTATAAAATCAAGAAGGCCTGGAGAAAGCAAAGTACCCCACATATTTCAATGCATTTGTGTAACAAGTATAACTTTTTTTTTTTAACCAACAGAAAATGTAATGGCAGGTCTTTTTAACACACAACCGGTTTTGTTTATTATGGTAACTCAAATTTGAAATATTTAAAAATTTATAATATTCACCATCCCATATAGGCAACAGGTAGGATAGAGCAAATAGTTTTCACTATAGATATTTTTTTTAATATCTTGTTACATAACATCATACCACAGAACAAACGCTATGTGCTTAAAAAACCAATAATGTATAAATAAACAGGGAACAAATACAGAGCTTTTGGAGAAGTTGCAGAAAATAACACAGACTCTAAACTCAATGAGGCATTAAACTGTCTCTTTGGGCCATTCTCAAAATTTAAATGGCATGACAAATGAAGTAGTGAGTAGTGTTATTAAACCTACTATTACCTCTGACGATGGGTTTCCAGGCACCGAATTTTTTCGTTAATGCTCTCTTAAAAATGCAACTTAATCAGGTTTCTGTTTTTGATTTACAGTTATTCTTCAAGTAAGGCCGAACAAGCTGAGGATAAAATGCTCTAACCTGCGCAAATACATCTAGATGAGCTCATCAGAGAGAAAAATCATGGTGATTAACACCAGCATTGTGTTACTTTCCCGAGGCAAGGGTTTGAAAGATTAATTTTGTTTATGTATCCAATGAAATGTTGAGAAATGAATATACAACTGTGATCCTAGGATAATCCCCCCTGAACCATGTGCAAAAAGTAAGCAAAAGGATAAGAAGTTCCACTTGCCCGCACATGTCCAGGAATGACACTTTTACAACAATTTTTGTACGAAACAGGGAAAAAAAAAAAATCTCCAGGTAGTCTTCCCCCACCCCTGTCTTTGGGCGAATCTCAGTCTGGTTTCCGAGTAATTGTATTTGTTGAGACATTGCATCTCACTTTCTCCAGGCAACTGTGGCGTTTACGAGCGGTTACTCACACAAAAGCAGGGAGGTCTGATTGCTCAGCTAATTGGTGTCGGCAAGAGATCACAGAGCGGGCCTCATAAAATCCCATGCCCCTCTACCCCATTACATCACGGCACACTGGATCAGGCGAGCAACAAACCTCTCTTTGCTGGTTTCAGAAAGAAATTTAAGTTGTAGCAGCACAAAACTTTAGCATCTTAAGGACTTTTTTGCTGCAAAGCTTCGTCTCCTGTGCAGTGTTCCCCCATCAAAATAAACCCAAACAGATCTCTTTATCTTCTTGTTGCTAAAACATTCAGCTAGAGATGCTTTCTTGCTTATTAACCTCTCTTATCTTTTAATCTTTAATCCTATCTCCCAGCACTAAATGCACTCCGGTTAGTGGTGGACAGGTATTAAAAGCGACTAGAAGTCAGATTAGAGATAGATTATTTAACCTTTGAAGGGAACGCTACTGCAATTTATCCCCAAAGGCGATAGGAGGAATACCTCGTGTTAGCTACACTAAAGAGATTCACAGCTTTGCTCTTATCCCTGTCACCTTTAGGGAGTTTTCACAACACGCTGAAACAGAGCAACCACACTGGAAGATTAGTGAAATATCTACATCATAATGAGGGTGTTGATGAATTTATGCAACCAAGATTAGCTGTCAGGTGCAAAAACGTTGAAACATGACTAATTAAGGAGCCAGGACCAGAAATAGAGAATAAGGATTTTTGGTGAAAATTATTATAAACAAAATGTAAAATCCACGCGTTAAATCTCAATTTAAAATCTGTGACCTTAATTTTAAGCCTAATCCAGCAGACCCTAGATTTAACACCGGAATAACCAACGAAATAACATCATGTTACGCAATAGCAGATAAAGGACAACTACAAGATTTTCAAACTCTGAAAGTAAAATTCACCCTGGAAAAGCAAGACTCCTATAGGTTTTTATGATTACATCATCAAGTTGGTGAAGTTAGGGTTAGCAGCAAGTCACCCAGAGTCAAATTGAAGTATTATATAAAATCTCATTTCACAGACTTTGTCAAAATCAATGGGAAAAGAAAAGATAGAGATTTCAAATGAGACTAAAAGTTTAACTGTTGTGGTCTTCAGTGGACATGCACTAACACACACACACACCTGGTGAGAATTTGGTTGGAAGTGCTTAATTAGATTCTTTATTACCCCAAAGCAGAAAGTACAGTTCACAGGGGAAGACTCACACTGCTGGAGTCTCACTGTGAGTAACTGATGGGAAGGTCGGCAGTTCGAGCCCCAGCTCCGTCTGGTTGCCGCTGTTGGGCCCTTGAGCAAGGCCCTTAACCCTGTCTGCTCCAAGGGTGCCGTATAATGGCTGACCCTGTGCTCTGACCTACTTAAAAAAAAAAAAAAAAAAGCTGTGGTATACGAAGAATAAAAAAATTTAACTGTGCAGTAATGTATATGTAAGGAATAAAGCCTGGACGTATATTCCCAGTAATAAAAAATGTCTGGTTAGAGATGTGCAAAACATTAGAAAGTATAAAGGATGCAAATATTACCTTCCATTTTTGTATTTTTTGTTTTGTCTAGGGAAGGTTGACTTTTACTTTGGACACTCCCATGTATTTCTTTATTTGTAGTGCTGACATGTGCTTCAAAAAAGAAAGAAAAGAAAAGAAAACACTAGGCACTGGCTGTTCCCTGACCCCACACAAGAGAGGAATGTTTTAAATGTTTTAAAAAGGATAATGAATATGCAAGGTTTCCAAGTCATGCAGTTTTGTAACCAGTAAACGGTTTCAGTTATCAACAAGATTTAAAAAAATGTAAATAAATAAATAAATAAAAATGAAAAACCACCATTATTGAGTTAGAGTACTGAGTGATTCAGCCTAACGAGGCATTTAATTAGCAACACTTTCTGGCTAAGTGTCATCTTGTGATCAAGTTCTAAGTTCACTCACCTGCGTATCAACAGGACCTGTATGTACTGTAGTAATGTTACAGTTGAACATAATGGAAATAAAACAATCTGCATCGGAAAACACTGTAACATTCTGCTTCGAGAGTGATCCCTCCAGTATGACTCGAGTAAACAGAAGAAAAAAAAAATCCCTGCATCTATCACTACCATGTTCCCTTCATCTATAATTGTTTCATAAAATGCCAAGGTGATTCTGTGCCAAAGGCATGTCTATGAAACAAAGAAATCGAATAAATCAGTCTACTCACAACTAGCCAATATGTTTCTTTTTACAATTGCCATCAAAAGCATTCCAGAAAGTTGTAAAGAAAATTAATTGTGTTGATGTCACCCTGCCCAAGCTGTTGTTGTAATTCCCTCTGCCAAAGAAGCAGCAGCTGCTTTTTGAAATGTGTTGACAGTGTCTGGGGGAAAAAAAGAGAGAATCTGAATATTTTACAAATTTTACATCGATACTGTTTGTTTTAGTCTTTTTTATACTTACTCTCAAGGACGTTATTTTAATTGTTATTAAATGTCTCTCCATGGGAAAAAAATAAATAAAAAGGCTGTACAAGGATACATATCATGACATACTACTTAAAATAGAATAATTGTTGCCCGTGTGCATCCCTAAGTACCAGAAAGTGTTGATGATTTAATGCATGCTCTCAGAATTTAAATAGATGTCTCACCCACATAGTACTCTTGAGTTACATTATGCAAGTCATACAAGTGCTTTGTGTGGGCTTCGGAATAAATGTTCCTAATAAAGTTCTACTTCTATCATTTATTTATTTATTTTTTTAACTGCCCTTCAGACGTACCGAGTTTTTCAGTTTAACTTGTCTGCACACCGGCGCTTGTGTTTTCCTCAGGATCCTGATACAAAACCTGTTGACAGCCTGCAACACTCATGCAATTTTCCATGTTCTCATTCAAGCAGGGAAATTCGGAGATGTCCCCCAGACAGGGACACTCAGACAGGGCTAGACAAGATCTCACCTGCACACACTCACCCAACCAGACATAGCACAGTCTCACCCAAACCCCACCCTCTCCTTTAACCAAACTCCAAATACAAAAGGAGATTTGTGGCATTAAAACTGCTTACAGTAAGCACAACCGTGTAGCTGAAAAAAAAAAAACTGATAAAAGCAAACAGATTTTGAAATCGCAATGCGATTAAGCATTGCGACAGAGTGAAAGTGTGCTCCAGGATGCGGAGAGAGTGTTTCTGACACAAGTGTTAATCCGGCGACGATTGAAATGTCAGTCTCTCACATCATAGTGTGTCAAGAAGATGAGCGTTTTGTTTAACTTGGCACTCACCACACGACCATAATGGGCCAACGGTAATTACGGACTTCAGGCAGTGAGAGGTTAATTGATCTGGGATAAACAGCTATTTGGGAGGAATGCCTTTCTTTGCCCAAACTTTTGGAAGGAGACTTTCGTCTGTCTGTGGCTGAATCAGGGAACACCTGTAGATATAGCCGGATCCAGGTACAGTAATAAATATTTACCTTAATTTGTCAGACACTTTTATCTAAGTGACTTGCATCCAAGCCAGTATCTACTCCCATCATATCCCAAATCCCATAATAGACTTGATGGTAACACGTGCTTTAGACACACGTGCTTTCGAGCAGTGATGTCTGGGAACCAGGTGTTTATGAGGAATGGCCAAGGGCTCTGTAATTATTAATTTTTTTATTTAGTTGCAGAGATGGAACCCACAACCCAATAATAACGTACAACTTAATAACTTATAGTTATTAATGGATTGAATTAGTAGGTTTAAATCACGCTGTACCTGACAAAACAAGCAGGGCTATTAATAATGTCAACTTTGGGTATGCGTTGCCGTGTCAGTGGAAAGTTTAGGGAAGAAAATATTTATGGCCCCAATAAGCAGCTAGAATATTATTGAATTTAATTAGTTTGTGAAATAAAATTGTCCTGGCTAACATCTGGATTTTTTTTATTTCTTTTACATTTAAAGTCCAAAATTCTAAGAACTCCTAAATCCCAACAATACAACAGCCATCTACAGAGAGAAATCCTAGAAAGCAAAACAGTCCATGCTCTTGGTTTAGGCGGGATGACAATCTCTCTCTCCTGTCAATCATAGTGGACGTCTGTGAATTAATGGATGTGTGAAACAGAGCTGATAGTGTTTTCCTCTGCCTTCATGCAGCAGTTCAAAAAGATGCAGTTGGCTGACACTGTATGTCACTGTAGAGGAAGCACATGTTAACCTTCACCTCCCCTGGTTGGTAGCTGATGTGGGATCCAGGACAGGTGACTGAATTGGAAAGGAAACTGGATATGGGTGGAATACAAGATATTTATAGCAGAATACTGTATATATGAACACTACGGCTGTTATAAGAGCTAGACACATTTGTTATATGGAGCAGAACTACAAATGTTACTCCTGTATGTTAATAATGTTAATTGATATCTAGATATACAGTAGATACAACTTTATTGTCATTGTATAGTACAGGTACTCAACAAAATGCAGTTTACTAATTATCAATGTGTGGAACTTTGAAGGGAGGGAACAGAAGAAGAATACTGGAAAGTGTGTAGTGTTTTATCTGTGTTGGTTTGTTATACTGCATACTATTTTCCTTATTTTCAGCATCTGAAGTGCTTTAACACTGTAAGCTGGTACGGGGTAAAGCCCAGCATTGTTGCTGTAGTTGATCCATGAGATAATGATAACTTAGATGAGCAGTTTTGTATTCTATGAGGCCCAATCTGATCTTCCTACGGTTGGTTAAGTCAGGCTAGTTACTGATTATCACCAGGGCTAAATCTGAAAATAATGCAAAAGTGGGCATAATTTTTAGATGAACTGACATAGGTTGTTCAAAACTCTTCCTCTATATAAAGGTACTATTCAACATGGTCTCCATCACAAGCAGTACACTTGCGCCATCATTGAACCCAGTTGTTGAATCCTCTTTGAAAATCCCCTTTGTCACAGATGGTCTCCCACTGTGTGTTTTGTCTTCAATGCTGGTTTCCCGTTCTTTAAACTTCTTCATTCATCATTGCACATTGCTCTTGTTAATAGTGTCATCTTCGTAAATATTCTGTAGCACCGTGGGAGACCATCAACTGTGACAAAGGGGATTTTCAAATAGGCTTTCAATGGGTTCAGTGATGGTGCAAATGCATGGCTTATGTCGAGTAGTACTGTTGTATAGAGTTACTCTACCAACCTGTGTAGTTTAAACAACGTATATCAGTCAATATTAAAATTATTTTTAAAAAATCTGCCTTACTTTTAGCTTGTAACTTGTAAATAATTACAAGTTTTCTTAAAAAAGTGGCAATAAAAGTAAAACTAAAATAATTTTACATTATAAACACAGTCCATCTGATTTTATATCATGTCAAAAAGAACGCAGGACAGTGGTGGGGTAATGGTTAGCACTGTGGTCTTGCACCTTCAGGGTCTGTGTTTGATTCTCATCTGAAACTCTGTGTGCATGGAGTTTGCATGTTCTCCCTGTGCTTGGTGGGTTTCCTTTGGGTACTTCAGTTTCCTTCCACAGTCCAAAGATATGCAAATTAGGCTAATCAGCGTTACTAAATTGCATGTGAATGAGTGTGTAAGTGTGGGTGTACAGGTGTGTGTGTGCCCTGCTATGGATTGGCATCCCATCCAGGGTGTACCCTGCCTCTCCTGGGATAGGCTCCAGGCCCCCTGCAACCCTGTATACAGGATGAAGTGGTATAGACGATGAGTGAGTGACGGATTGACAGTTTGTATATATATATATATATTAGTATTGGGTCGTTCATGAATGATTTGTTCTTCTTGAACGAGTCTTTAACATGACTCGCAAAGTCCCTGTAGGTTATGTAAAATCAGTCACGTGACTCTCATAGACTCTATGCAGTTCATTACACATGAAACAGAATTGAGCGGTTCTTCTCTAGTCCTTCCATTTGTTCGTTTTTTTTGTTACGTGACTTCCATATACAATATGCAGCGGGATATATTTAAAATAATGAATGACTTAGACTAGAAGACTTATGAGAAGAACTACTCAATTCTGTTTAGTGTGTAATGCATAGCGTCTATAGGAGTCACGTGACAAATTAACGAATGATTTGGACCAGAAGATATGAGAGATAAGCTGCTTTGTTTGTGTGTGTGTATGTGTGTGTGTGTATATATACTTTACCATTTACTCATGAATGAAATTAGTACTAATAGATAATTTGATTGCACTTAATTGAAAAGTTAAAAATAGAATAAAGCTTTAATAGTGCTCTTAATAAATAGAATAATAGCACATATAGTGGATATAGTGAAAATAGGATCATAAAAAAACTCAAAGCAAAAACAGAGATTTGTCTGTGTTGCCTGAAGCTGTAAACATGAGCATTTTACTCATGTTAAAAATGATTGACAATGTTGAACATATTGACCATGAAGTTGATGTAAAAAATCACGATAAAGCAGAATTTGCATGTTAGACTTCCGGCACGTAATTCAATTTTAGTCAACAGCAGGAACGGAAACGCAAAAAAAAAAAACCCTTAAACACACCATGGCATAGCAGTCAAAGCATTTTGACCTGGATATTTTACTGAAACCCGAGTGAAAACATCCGCCGTCTCTGCCCCTGTGGTCATCCAGGGTTCTGTGACTCGAATCATTTCTGGCCTGTTGCTCTAAATAAGGCTTATCGGAGTAGCAGCTTATCGGTGCTAAAGGACAGTTAGCTGGAGATAGACAGCATTGCAGTGTGGTAGAGATAGCACAGTCCTCATTAAAAGAGGCTCTGGCCAGCTGCTATGATAATGCTTTAATACTCACTGTTTCAGTATTCACACACGCTCAAATTAGATTTTAAAACGGTTTATGGCTAACAGTAAATAAGAGAGAAAATTTAGCGTGTCATGTAATCAAGAAGCCGCAAAGCCTTTCGTTCATGAACACTTTCCCATGTTGGAAGAATTAAAGGTACAGCTCTACTCATGAGTGTTACAGTACAAAGTACTGACACGAAAGCCTCCTTACAAAAATGGCAAAAAAATAAATAAATAATAATAATAATCACAGAAACTTATGTCCTGTTAATAAAAGAGCATGTTTTTAATCGGTTTGGAGCAAGTGGCGTGCCAAGCAAATAAGTTGTTACTACAGAAACAATAGCATATAGAACAAAACCGCCCAGATCCGGATCGGGCTTTCGGCAGTGTCTTGGTGTAATGCGTTTTTAGAATAGCGGTGGTAAATTTACACCAACTCTTAAGACCCGCTTCAGCTTTCTTATATTCAAAGTGTTGTAAAAACAAAGGCAGCACTTTACTCTAAAGTACAATTGCTTTGGAACACAGTGAGCCATTTTCTCATTTGCACAAAAAAGACTGAGAGTGGAAATGAATGGTGTCTGATATCAGAGGGCGAGACAAAGAGCGTAAGATAAAAGCCTGGATTTTGTATACTGTGGACGTGCTGAGTGGTCCAAGTGCTCGAGGTGTGTGCGGATAAAAAACTTGACAGCTGCCTCACACCTTCTTCCTGTAGGCGTGTGTGTGTGTGTGTGTGTGCGTCTACGTTTTTATGCTCGTGTAATGACCCCCATGCAGCCAGTAACTGCTGCCTGCCTTCTGAAGCAGGTGTGAGCTGGACCAGGGCAATGCGTATTATATGGGCTGAACAGTGTGTTTTTGTGGCATGTAGCGTTTTAGTCTATCGCTTCCATCTTGGAGCAGTAACCTCAAAGCCAAAGCCACAGATGGAGAGGTTAAAAGAGAATGAGCCGTGATGAGGGCCTTTCTCCTCCGCACCTGCACGCACACGAGTTGGTTCTGCTGCGTGAAAGACAGCCTCATAAATAATCACTGAAGCAGAACTACAAAAACGTGGAATTCCTTTCTGCAGAAACATAGTCATTCTGTTTCCCTTCGGAAAATGTTTCATATTATTGGTGATCTGCCCAAGCCCAAAACAGTTATCCGTAACATAATCTGAAAGATTACACAGCCTTGTATCATACCGTGATTACATTTCAAGGCTTTCGAATGAATTTCCATTTAAGGGCCATGCGCTGAATTATAAAACTGGCCATATTTCCATCTGATGAATGCTTTCCTAGTAGAACACATGCTCAGTGTCTGTTCGCCATACGCCACGTTTCACTCCACTTTTTTTTTTGAGGGAAAATATGAAGCTCAAACATTTCTCCACTTTACTACTATTCTTCCATTAAAAAAAAATCTCACTAATCTGATTGCATCACAGCACATGCCCTTTAGTTATAAATAGACAGTAGGAATATTAAAAAAATTATAATAAAACATGTATACCAAGTATATTCACCATATGATATATTTTCTTGGGTAATATTCATTAAGCATGTGCTATATGTAGCAATGATTTACTAGCTTACAGGAATATGGTTTTACTCAAAGGATATCAAAAACTTTAATTATTGCGTCCATAAAAGGTTGAGATCTCATGGGGGGAAAATCTCAATTTCATGCCTGATGTCAGTGGCTGGGAAAGTTCATGGGTCAAATCCATGAGCAGGTGTGTGTGTGTGTGTGTGAGAGTGTGTGTGTGCGCCTGTTCATGCAGCATGTATGAGAGAGCACAAGAGACAGAAAAAGTAATATTCGTGCTTCTTGTACTCCTGCCCATTCATTTTATGAAGCATTTGTCTTTTAATAAATTGCTGGACTGGACAAAATCCCAAAGATCCAGTGAAGTCATGAAAATAGCAAAGTTTTCTCAGGACTCCAGGATACGTCTCTGTTCTTACTATGAACTTTTCTCAGGCCGGCTCAGCTCACTGAAACATGTCATTATGCTTTGGCCAGAGGGCTAGCGGTATTATGCTGTGACTGTTGAAAAATCAATTAGAAGTATTGTGCCAAAACCAGCCATGTTGAGAGGTGTGATTAATGTTAGCAGCAATCATGCATTTTGGGCTAGCTGTATTATTTAGGGTTATAAATTTTTGATGTTTTTAAAATGTACTGTCCAGTAGCTCTGTTATTATTCTTTCAGGGTTGTCTTGTATCTCTTATTTGTGGAGAGATTCTTTTTGATTCATATTTGCTACACCTGCGATCATGTTAGCATGTTCTTGTTTTCATCTGCCTTATTTTAACATGTCAATTTTTTGTCCCTTCTTTATTCTTTAGCTTGTCACTGTAACCTACACGCTCGCCGCTGTCGGTTCAACATGGAGCTGTATAAGCTCTCAGGACGCAGGAGCGGAGGAGTTTGCCTCAACTGCAGACACAACACCGCCGGACGCCACTGTCACTACTGCAAAGAGGGCTACTACCGAGACATGACGAAGCCCATCTCGCACAGACGAGCCTGCAAAGGTATGTGGAAAGGTTTTGAATATAGGAAAAACTCAACACGGTAAAGGTATAATCAATTTTATTCAATTAAATGTATATTTATATAAAAAAAAAATGAACAGTGGACATTGTCACAAAAAAATGTACTGTGCAAAAATCTTGAATCGTCATTTATTTCTTCATATTAAATGTAATTAAATGATGTATAAATATATTAAATTGAGGAAATGTAAAACACTTTTTACTGCGACAGGCTGCAATGTGCCTACAGATATCATTTAAAAATTGGTTGTTTTTATAACAACCTCAGGAGCAGCCTCATTTCCCCTCTCGTTTGTTCCAGCCAGATCATCTGAATATGAATGATTCATACGTCACTTTGTGTTTTACCAAACAAAAAACATTACACTAAAACTGGTTAGGTACAGTTATGTGTAACGACTGGACTGTAAATGGGAGCCAAAATGAGAGAGAAAAAAATTCTCAGGCAGTCTTAAATGTTATTACTACTACTACTACTACTAATAATAATAATAATAATAATAATAATAATGATGATAATGCATTTTATTTATAGTGGTGCCTTTCTAGTCACATAAGATTGCGGTCCAATTTAAACAATAAATCCCTAACCCTAGATAAATCTAATAACATTAAGTAGTAAATAACTTTTAAACAATATTTAATATTAATATTAATTTAATATTTAATATTAATGTTTTAAATATTTTGTTTATTTATGTTTTATTATGTTTTATGTTGAGTGAAGCAATTTACAGTAAACAATCAGGAAAACAGAAACAAAAGTATATTTGTACTTTTAGCACAGGAAGGCAAGCAAACACACTTTACTTCTACAGATAAAGCACTAAAGGCACTTGAAAAGTGGGGAATACGGAAACTAAATAGGGACAAAACACCTGGAGACAAGATAAAATAGGAGTCTTCAAACAGTCGACAATACCGACAGGGCACCAGACAACAGAGACCGACACCATCTCTGTTCAAAAACTAAGTCCAAAAACTAAACCCCTAGTAACCCTGACAGTAGAAAGTAAAACCTAGTTGACAAAAACTAACAGATATATTAACAGATATATCTTTCAGATGTTTTGTATTGTTAAATAATAATAATAAAAAAAAGAAAAGCTCAGATTTAAATTCTCACTTCAATTACTTGTAGCATTAAGTGCAAATCCAACTTCTACGCTGCCATACTGAGATTCAGTATGCCTCTCCAGGTTATGATTACTTACATGCAATGCAATTTCATTTGGATCACATAAATCTCAGGAGGTTTTTAGACATATTAGTTTGATACTGTTATAAGTGTAAATGAAGCCATGTCTGATCAAATAAATAGCCTTCAGAATAACGCGAGTGCTGTAAGATGTCATTTTTTGAAAAAAAGGAAAAATAGAAAATTGCACGTTTTTTTATTTAAAAAAAAAAACTTTTTTTTGACTAAAACAAAAAATGTGCAATGTGATGCATTTCACAGTACACACAATACATCAGACAGATTTCACTGTGCTTAACTGGAAACACATTTGACTACAAGTGTAGAAGCATGTGGTTAAAATCTTATCAGGAATCAATCCAGATGACATCCAGGAGTCAAAATGTCTGGGATCACTTGAAGAACTGCACTTACTTCATCAGTTTTGAAAAAACGATTCGGCAACATAACACAAAATTACATATGTAAAAATAAACCACAGCCAATATCCAGCCTTCTAGCAGTATGTGTGTTACTTTCACTTATCATATGTGTGACTTACTGCAACTGATCCGCCAGCACTGTATACAGCAGCGCTATCATTAGTATAACATAAATGATAGGTTTATTTTACTGTATCATTATAGAAATAGCACATTCACGGGGACCTGTACAGTGTACACTTCACATAATTTAGGAATAATAATAAATGGATTCAGAAAATAAGCAAAGAAAAGCATATAATCATTAATATATTTTTCTGTTAGGAGACAGTTATTTACGTGAATGAAATGTTTAGTGTCAGCACTTTTAAACTGTCAGTTTTCCATCACAGGAAAGTGTTCAGGAAAGAGGAGGTTGTGTTTTTCTCTACATTGTCTCAGTAACATGACAAGATTTGTGGCCAAAACAAAAAGTTGTTCTAATAAATGGTTCAACCCCCTTAACCTTGATTACAACAACCTGGTGACCAGTTCATGTGTAAAAATGATTCTTTCATATTCTCAGAACCTCTCTTTTCACGATCTCACTTTGGGAACGCGCCTGTGCTGTCAGAAAAGGGAAAAAATCATTATTTGGATAACGTGGTAATTCAGTACATGCAGGTAGTCAGCTGACTTATAACTTTGGTGAGCCTAGACATGACCAACTTGAAGAAAAGAGTAAATCAAAAGATCTGGACAAACACCCCATGATGTCACCCACAGCTTCTAAACATTAGTTTCATCTTAGCAGGAGCTGACTCCGCCCAAATCACACTTAATCCATAAATGGGCATATGGGCGGGGCTAATAGCACCTGGCCGTTGGTTGGAACATGTCTATGTACCTCATTTACTAGCTAGCTTAGCATTAAATTAGCTTCAATGCCAAAGTAGCTAATGCTAACGTTAAATGCTGATTTAAATGCTTACGTTTCTTTGTATTTTGATTGAACTCTGCCATCCATACCCTACACACCTTCCTGTGTTAACACTTACTTTTTTTGTGGTAAGTTAAAATATACATTTTTAGTTAGCTGGTTAGCTAAAATGATGCATAGCAAACAGCTAGCAGCTAGCCTGCCCCTATTTGTGTGTAATTGTAATGGCTTGATATAATTTTACCAAATGAGTTACAAAAAAAATCAGTTATTTATAAATGGAAAATCTAGCTATGGAGACCAAAAACATCTCTTGTACCAGGAAGTAAACATGTTTATTTCTGTTGTAATGTTAGCCATTTTAACATGGGAGTCTGTGGGGATTGACTCACGTTTGGACGCAGCTTCCAGTTGATATCGAGGAACTGCACATTTTATTTGCTACATCTAACGGCTTAATTTTTCAGAACTGGAGGTTGGCCCTTGATCATAACACTGCCTCAAAATGGCTTGTACAGTGGGTACTATGCATGATGGGTGCATTACTTTATGTACTACCCTTCTTACCCTGGCACACCCATCGCTTGGAATATGGTCAGTCTGGACTCATCAGACCACATGACCTTTTCTTCCAATGCAGCAAAATCCAATCTTTATGCTCTTTAGCAAACTGAAGCATTTTTTTTTCTGATTAGTCTCACTAACAACTGGTTTCCTTATGGTCACACAGCTGTTTAGTTCCAATCCTGTGGGTTCTTGTCACATTGTGCATGTGGAAAAGCTTTTACTTTGATGATGAAACACAGTTGTTTTTTTTCTACTGATGCAATCACCAAGTTTAATTGAAGGTTTTTTTTGACCACATTACTTCTATGAAGTTGACAGTCCAGCATCCTTCCAAGTTTTAATGATGCCTTGGAGGGTCCTATTCATTTTAAATCCCATTAGATGTTTGCTGCAACTTCTTTGGGGGAGGCATACCAAATATGTATATGTAACTTTCTAAGAAAAGCTTGTTTATGAGGGATTTAATTCAATAAAGAAAAGTTAATTGAAAGACATAATGCACAACAGCTCGGTCTACCATCTAATTTTTATAAGATGTGAAAAGAAAGCAGCTGAAATACTGCTACAGTAAATTATCCCATGCCCACCTGCACTATTCCAGTTAATCTTATAGCTAACTGAGTATCAAATAACACAAAGAAAAACAAATCAAAGCACAGTGTGAAATTATCCTTATGCATAGCTTACGCATTTCCTGTTCATAGCGCACCTGCACATGAATACATATGTACACACACACACACACACACACACACACACACACACACACTCACCACCAGTGCATGGTGGTATTCAGTAAAAAACTTCTGCTTTCTTCTGCTAGTTGTTACCTTTCCTGACAGAATTTATTCCTTCTTATTCTCATTCTTATTCATTTAACTTTTTATCTTCAGTAAGTGCTTTATCCTGGTCAGGGTGATAGCGGATCTGGAAACACTGAATGTATTTGATGGAATGCCAGTCTATTTCAGGGCACCATGTACACAGCACACACACATTCACACATTTTTTACACCTACGAGTAATGTAGAGCAGCCAATCGACCTACCCGCCTGTTTTTTGGACATTTGGAGGAAACCGGAAAACCCAAAGGAAGCCAACGCGATTCTTATTTTACAGCTCCCTTAACATGCATGTAGTTGAAATTTACTCAGTGTAAATTTCCATCATTAGAAGAGAGAAAGTTTAATATTCATGGCTCAAGAAACCAGGCTCTCTATTATTTTACTGGATTGTATTCATTTAACTTGGAGAAGGATGAAGCACATAAACCGCATGTGAGCACAAAGTGACGTGTGCAAAGCAAGAAAACAGAGAGAGGCTGCATAAAAATTCTAACCAGAAGTGAATGTTAACAATCACCTCCTAAACAAAATGGTAGATCTTTCCTTAGAGAAAACCTTTTACCTGGCTCGTTTCAGTAGTTTCAGTAAAATAAAGTATTATTTCATATTGTTACTACCTCTGTAATGAAATTTGGTGTTTTTGAGGTTTGTGGGGAAAAAGAAATATTTAATCTAGTAGAAAGCTGTATCTGATTTGAAGGGATGCCAGTGTGAAACGCAACAAAGGACAATGTAAACTTGCAAAACTTTCAGGCAAGAGATCTTGTCAAACTTATTTATCATTTACCCATTGGAGCCATCACATATTTTATAGTAAGTGCAGCTGCTGAAGAGTTTGTGAACAAACCGCAGTGTGGTTTTTATCCACCGCCATGTTTGCATTCCATTTGGCCCTGAGCTGGATTCCACAGTTTCAGTCTAACTGTGCCCTTCTGCCTGTTATCTTGTTAACTAACACACACACACACACACACACACACAAAAAAAATATGGGCAGAAGCTTTATTCTCACTTGACTTCAGCTAATGTGCTTTGGCTTGGCTAAAAGCATCAACAAACTTCAACATAACCGATATAAGCAGTTGCTTACGCACTCACTTAACTGGCTTAATTTTCCTTGGTTGTTCGATCCCAGACCCAGGGTTTAATTGATGGCCAATATAGCCCCATGCTTCACTGTCATCACTTTATATTCTCACCAGAGGAATGCCGCTGATTCATAAAGAGGTTCCAAATGGTTTTCAGCAATGCAGAGTCACTCCTGCCAGCGCAAACATTTACACAGGCTATATTTGGGATGCTCAGAGGGCAGAAGGGAAAGGATACAGCTATGCTGGTTACAGCGTTTCATGCCTCTCTCATCATGGGCCTAACATGTAGCCGCCATAATGCAGCAGCTGTTAATACGAGGGCTGACAGCTTCCAGTCCCTCACTCTCATTTGTTTAGCTGTGGACCGATGGGACCGAAAGGTAAACAGCCTGATTGCCGCGCTCTCCTCCGGTGACAAACTCTGCACTCGTGACGTTGGTATTTATTGTTCGAGTCAGCCAACCATCTCGACTTGCTTGTTTTGGCTGTGAAATGGGTCATCATGCCAGAGGCGCTCAGGAGAAAATCGGGAACTCATTCCCGCAAACGTGGCGTACGCGGCAGTCCGTGAAAGACCGAGCAGGGAATACGGTTCAGAACCAAATCCCCCTCCAGTGGCAGTGTGGAATGCCTCATGCTTTATTTCCTTGATCAACTAATTCATCTTTCATCAAGGGCAATGTAAACAACATGTCACTTTCCACAGTTATACCCTTTTGTTTTAATTTCTTCATCTCGCTTTCTCTCTCACGCTTTCTGTTTCTTTTGCTCTCTGCCTTCTACCTTACCTATATCACAGCCTGTCATCTTGTCTTTTTTTTTGTGTGTGTTTCGGTGTGTTTTCCTCTCTGATGGAACATTTCTGACTACACTTCACTGCCTCGCCAACAGCTCCTTACACCCCACTTTCAACCTTCATTAGTACTTCTGCTTTGGTCTGAAGTGCTCTGTGGTGGGCTGTGCGGGGGGGTAAGTGCTTTAATATAATGGCAGGTAGGCTCGCTGGTGGGTGGCTCAAGTACACAAATCTAGCTATGACTAATATGAAGTGTCCATGTCAAGTGTACACTGAAATTCCAAACACCTTGGCTCAAAATCCTACCTTATCTCTGTTACTCTGAAGTGCACTTCAATCACAATTGATCCCTTCATAGGTTAAAATAGAACAAAGGAAAGCATACACCGATGAAAATGGTCAAAATTTGCTATACTTTCATTCTACTGATGTCAACAGTATCGGCTTATACCGTATGTCCTGCTGATTTTAAAATATCCGCTTCTCCTGAGCACATTTCAAAATAGACCAGCCACTCATTTGGTTTAAGTCATGTCTCCATCCCATTGTTTCTTGTCCCATTTCATTTATAATTGTCCTATATGTTCTGCTTCTACTCAGACAGGATTTTCACGTCAGAGTAAGTCTGAGGAACATAATTTATGTTCATGCTGGAAAGGGCAACAGTGGGGGAAAAAAACAATGCCTATTTCATGAAGTCATAGTTGTACAGTAACAGACTGGGTTTAATTTAGCATGGAAAGTGTGATTTTATTTTTTCTTTTGTTCTTCAATATAATCATGCACAAAAGCAAGAGATAAAAAGGTAGTCATTGTAATGTTTACTAAACACTTCCCTCAGCCTCTTCACTGTACCCAAACAGTGTCAGGATATTGTCTTGTTTAAATTCCCTGAGTGATGTCTGATCTTCACGGGTGCCTCAAAGCCCTCACTAATTGCTCAACAGATTTCCTGAGACTGGCTCGCCTCAAGCTGTTTTCAAATTACTTCTTGGTTCCATAAAAACCTACCGGCCTGATGAAGAGGTCTGGGCCGGGACTTCAAACATGCAACTTTATAGCAAACGTTTGGCAGCACGAGCACGCAACGAAATTCTCACTTTTAATGTCCGATCCTCCTAACTAAAGGCTTAAGCAGAGCGGCTTTGAAGTGCGCCGTGCTGCCCCGTTAATGGTGAATGTTATTCAGGCTTTATTTGCAGCGGCTGTGCCTGCCAAGAGCCTTTACATTGGAAACTCAATCGGAGAAGGCTGCGAGAGGTCTACATGACAGATCACAAACCTACAGTGGAGCACAAAGGGATTTAAAACACACACACAGATACACATATGCAAGAACAGGCCCAGTGACAATGTGCAACCCACACATACATTGGCATTCAGTGTGTGGGCCCAACACATGAAAATAGGAAACTTACACACACACACACACACACACACACACACACACAAACACACACACACACACACACGTACACACTTTCATCTCACTATCCTTGTGAGGACCTTCCATTGACTTTAATTATTAATGCAGTACAAGCAAGAATGTCCCCACATGGTCAAAGTTGTCTGATATGCCTATGCTCACACCACGACTTTGACGGCCTCCTTCCAGATAAACTTGCCTACACTCCAATGTTCACAGGTGCAGGCCATAACTGTGCAATCCTAAATCCTGAAAAGGAGATTTCTCTTTAGTGAGTTTTCCAAATAAAGTTCCCGACTATATACTAGTTCAGAGGGCAAGTCACTCTGCAAGCTTAAATAGCCCCAAGCCTAAGTTTCAATACGTGCACGTATAAAGAGCACTGCAGTTTTCACAGCAGTTCGTCTAGGTAACACTTTGTAATGACTATTGTTAAAAGATCGTTAAAAAAAGATGATTAGTTGACAGACTTTTTAGCACACTCCTAAATCTAATTGGTCAAAAGAAGTGCATTATTTTTGTATAACAGCTAATCTATGATTGTAGTTACACATGAAACAAGAAGGAAAAAGGTTTTTATTTATTTAATACGTTTTGTCTATCGTAAAAAGCTTGTATACCGCAAGTTGTGCCTCTGGGTGTACCACATAATTTATGACTTAATAAAAAATAATAAATAAATGATTTAAAAAATATATTGCACAGGCATTGGTACATTATAACCTCATTTAAACTTTCATGTCTTAAGCAAACCATGACAGGTTGCTACCTGGTTTTTGAGCATTTTGTATTTGTCTTATTTTGCTGACTTCATGTTTTATATAAGGAATATTTGTTTTATATATGACATATATATAATATTAACTTGCAGACAGGCATGTGGTTAACACTGTGGTTTCACAACTCTAGAATTAAGGGTTCGATTCCCACTTTGGTTCATTGTGCATGGAGTTTGCATGTTTTCCCCGTGCTTGGTGGGTTTCCCCCATGTACTTTGGTTTCCTCCCACAGTCCAAAGACATGCAGATTAATCTAATTAGAATTTCCAAATTACTGTGTGTGTGTGTGTGTATGTATATATGTGCGTGCTTGTCCCCTGCAATAGATAAGTACCCCTTCCAGTGTGTACCTCCTCCCTGCAACCCTGTACAGGATAAGCGCTATAGAGAATGAGTCAGAGAGTGACAGAGATATTTGTTTGTTTCTTTAAAACAAGCTATAAAATATTACTACATATGTAAAAGTAATTTTATTTAGTGAGTGGCAGTGACATGGATGGATGGAGGAATGGATAGATATTGATCATGAAGGAAATGTACATATAGCTATAAATTATAAAGCTTCATTTCTTAACAGCTGGTTAAGATTACAAATACATCCTGTAAATACTTATATTATCATATTTTCATATATACATTGGAAGAAATCTAAGACTTAACATAAAGTTGCAGTCCTCACTAATTCTTTGCATCTGAAATTATTTGTTTTTACTAATGTTCTATGGCTCATTTAATTTTGAAGGAAGCTACTTGCTGTATTGAAAGCTTAAATTTTAATTATGAGTACACACATTAGCAACTACATCAGCTAATTATGAACTATTGCAATAACTTTTGTGGAATTTACTATCACAACATCTAAAATACTATATAATATTATCATCACTATAAATTAAGTTTTGTTTAGTTTTGGTCAAAACGAATACAGTCATGCAAAAGTTGTTAAAGATATAAATAAATAAACAAATAAATAAATACTAGCGAAATTTATTTTATTTCTTTAAAACAATGTACTGTAAATGGTTGGGTTTCTGTGAATAAATAGTTTAAAACTAAAAAGCCTTTAGTAAATAAATGTAGATACCTGCTAGCTTAGTCAAAGTAATTATGTAATTGCATAATTGCTTCTACACATAAAATTAATTCTCTCTATCAATGTGGAAGGGGTCTAAAAAGTGTAATGTTTTCGATTCCCTAATAAGAAAATGTTCCACTGCTGTTTTTAAAACTTTTCTTTAAATTTGAAATATTATGTCCTTTTTTTAGCGTGTGACTGTCACCCAGTCGGTGCTGCAGGGAAGACCTGTAACCAGACCACAGGCCAGTGTCCGTGCAAGGATGGTGTGACTGGTATTACTTGCAACCGCTGTGCTAAAGGCTACCAGCAGAGTCGCTCACCCATCGCCCCATGCATCAGTAAGTGAAACCTCTCTCTCTCTTTCTCTCTCTCTCTCTCTCTCTCTCTCTCTTTCTCATGCCTCTGGCACTCACCCAGTAACACAGTGGAAAAGCGAAGTGTAATAAAAATCATATTATATCTTATATGAGTGTAATACCTTATAATGGTAATAGATAAGCACAGAAACTGTTTAAGTGTGTCTCAGGGTAGCATTACGTTTTAGCAACAGATGGAATATTTAACAAAACAATTAAAATAAATATTAAATGATTGCAATGTGCTGGTATCTATTAAAATTGCTTCTTCTTTTTTTTTTAATAGTGCCTGAAATGTCCTGCACATGTATTATGACTAAGAAAATTTGTGATCATGGAAGTTAAAGAATTAATAGATCTATTGCAACTTACCTTAACTACTGTACCTTAAAGCTAAAATATATCTCAGTACTATTTGTACAGCAAGTCATTGTTGGAAAAGATTTATCTCAGCACTCCCACGGGAATGTAGTGGATGACGCCCTAAAGAATGTTTACCTAAACACTTACTATTCATGAATTCATGGCCTTTTCATTTCCGACTGCGTCCCCCCCTCCACCCCACCCCCCGCCCCCCCTCTGCTGTTTAACCTGCGCTAAAGCAAACAGTTCATACAGGACCAGCTGACAGCACAGGGCCTGGTGCGCTCTCAGTGTTGGCTCATTAAAGCCATGAATCTAATGGGCCGCTCTACAGCCATGATCAGTGATATGTTTATTGGCAGTATCAACAAGGCTGCAGATTCCGTCTCCGTGGTGATAAACAGACAGCAGTGGGGAGAAAGGTGGATGGGGCGACTGGCACTCTCCCCTTCCTAGCTGGCATCGCTTGATAACATAATGCCAGAAACACAATGCAAGGCTGTTAGCGTTCATTTCTGCTCTCCATTCATATTGTAAGGCACGTTATTTTCAACGCGAATCAGTTTGGTCCTTAGACAAAGCTATCTAGAATATGGAACTGTTCTGATATGTTTGGCAAGGTTTCACTAAAGCGAAAGAAACTCAGGGACCCTGTGGAATTAGGTTTTCCTTTATTTTACTGCGAGAGTAACAAATCTACTGTAAAACCTCAGGAGCAAGCCCTAGCGCTAGAGCTGCAAAGATTATGTTTCTTATATATTTTGTGAGATAATGTGTTTTAGTTTTAATAGGTTACTTAAAAAAAAAAACTGTATCGAACATTTTGCCAGCTGGGCTTTTTTTTTTTTTTTTACTTTCGCTGGACTCCCTAGTGGTGTATAGCTTACAAAAGCAAACAATGTAGAACATAAAGAGTGTGCTTCAAGAAGCAAAACCTATTAAAACCAAATACATGCTTTTTCATCAGCGATCAATAACCTGGCTATTTAAAAGGGCCTTGAGACTCTCAAGTGTTAATAAATCATTAGACAATATATTCTGTTCTTAGGAGGATAATTTGATCAATCCTTCTGCCTGCAAAAAGAAAGCCCAGGTAAAAAAGAAAAGAGATGTGGCATTGAGAGATAAAAAAAAAAAAAAACAGTTGGTCATTGTTGTCTTCCTGCCTACAGAGATTCCAGTCGCATCCCCCACTGCAACGTACATCAGTCCTGAAGAACCATCAGGTGAGTAAAAATAAAAAATAAATCCAGTTTCTATACGTTTCTATAGTTGAAGAAAAAAATAGGAGGCTTCATCTAAAATACAAACAGCCCTAATACTGGACGCAACCAAGTGGAACATTGTAGCACAATGTCATTTGCATTTATTTAAGCAGCTTGTTGTTTCTTTTTTTTTCATCTCTTCTACTTTTTTCTTTCATCTTCATTCTCACTTAAACTTAAAACCATAACCATAGCAAGACATATAATGCATGCCAAAAAGTAATTCTCAGGATTTTTCCCCCTTTTACAAAGCTTTGCTTCGGCAGCTGTACATGGTTTTCATTCCCATTTGTTTTTCCACAATGGAAAATGCAACCTGCATACTGAACAAGCGGCCAGTCCTTACCAAAGTTCATTCCAGACTCAGAGATTCCTCATGAAATCTATTCATATTAATATACAACAAGGCGTTGTCATTTGTCTGCGTTATACTGACATTTATTAAATTATAACGTTCAGGTTCTTTTGACATGTTTTAGCACATCGCCAGCTGCTGTTTGCCAAAGGCAGATGGATTCTTAATCTGATTACATGCTTCATTTGCTTGGGTTTGTTTCTCAGTCACACTTTTAACTAGACACAATGCACTCGTGCTCCTTTTCACACCTTATTATCTCATCAGGCTGGTCACTGGCAGATCCAAAGGAGCCTAGTAATCACTATTGTGTCAAGCAAGCCAACTAAAGATAACACAATCAGATGAAGTTTTTAGGTAATTTGCTGCCTGAAACTCAGAAGTGTAAAGTATGTAGAAGGTTATGATATACAATTGGTTAGCAGATATTGAGAAAAGTGGATTTGCAATGCACTATGAAACTATACCCCATTCAGTCATTATGGCAGCAGCAACATGTAGTGAATCAACCTCTGGTGTGGTCCCCTGGTGGAGCAGCAGACTGTAACATGGCCTCTGTCGAGAGCCTCCACAAAGCGGGCATTTGTCTCGCAGCAGGGGCCGGGTGTTAATGAGGCCTGTGGGTGTGATGGGCAGCACTGGGCTTTGTGTTGCCCCCCTAATGGCAGCCTGGGTGTATCAAAGAGGGGCAGGATGGGGGCGGACGGGGCTCACGGGCTCACAAAGCCATCCCATTCCTCCACACTACATTTACATGAAAATGAGGCGTGGTCGATGTGGTTTCATCAAATTCATTCGCTTTTCTTATCTCCCTCTCTTGTTTCTGCTTTCTCCTTCTTTCTCACACTGAGTTCCTATCAGAGAGATATATCTCTCATCCTTGAATGTCTAAAATGTTTTTAAAAATTTTCCAGAAATCTTCTACTATCAAACAGTTGTTCTTCTGAATCTCTCCATACGTCTTCTCTATTTCTTACTCCCTTTCCAGCCCCCCAACCCCCTCGTCCTCCCCCTTTAAATTTCTTTTTGGTGTGGCGTTTTTTTCCCGCCCCACCATTGCCCAGGCAACCTCATTCACACGGAATAGAAAGGGCCATGAAAAGGGAGGGCTAAACGGAGACCTGGAGAAAATAATGAAGTTTGTCCATATTCAGGCGAAAGCTGAATGGTCCCCTTTTTCCCATTTCCCTCTCTCCTTCTCTTCTTCTTCTTCCTCCTTCTCCCTTGACTGCACCCCCACCATCCCCATCCGCCTCACGAGAACGAGAAGCCTCCGGGTTATTACCGCTATGTGAGGTAGCACACCGGGAGACGTTCTGGTTCCAATTTCTGTCCGTCAGTAGAGAGACGTCAGAGGGAGTCATTTTCCTGCTCAGTCTGGCCTCGGTGGAGTTCAGCGTCTGTCCAAAATTGCCTCAACAAGGCAGCGGTCATCACTGAGGCCTTGTCTTATGTTCCAGAACTCTGGACATGTTCAGAAAGAAATGCTAACTTCAGGTGGTATTAATCAAAAACCTGGAGTCTGATTAATGCAGCCTAAGATTCACTCTACCATGTCATATCTAGACCAGGTTCTGCAACTGAAAGAAGTGTAGCCTAATTTAATTCTGCTGATTTGAATTAAATTACGGGCCTTGGATGGAAGACCCCTCTCAGCAGCGCTTCCCAATCCTCTCAATGGCCTTCCATTGAGTTTAAATGACCTCTTTACTTCCAGCGCTGACATCGTTAATATTGAGCCTAAACCAGAGTGGGGGATAAAGGAGCTAGACTGAATAATAACAGTGAGAAAAGAGCTTCGATCTGATCTAATGTGACACTCATTGGGGTATTTGATGTGTGGATTGCACAATACTAGACACCATCTAGGAATGGAATAACAATAATAAAAGTACATTTTGTAGCATTGGGCAGCCGTGTAAAAAAGGAAGAGACGAGAATCAGAGAATAAAATGTTGTCAACTAACGTAAGCTAAATTAAAATCTAGGCTTTCCAGGTAACTTTAAATGTGCATAAATGCATTTTATGGTCTCACCCACAATATATTTTCACCTCATGATGCAGCACCCCTGACAAGACAGATTGAATTCGTATAATTTGAACGTACCGAAGTCTTATGTTGCTTATTCCTCTCATAAATCTCTGCCTGATTTGTTTTCTTTATCTCTTTTCTTTCACAGATTGCGAATCCCATTGCAAGGCCTCCAAGGGCAAAATGAAGGTCACCATGAAGAAATATTGCAAGAAGGACTTTGGTAAGTGACTGACACTCGAGACACATCGCTTTCTGAGTGATGGACATCGCATTGTGCCACAAAAGTTTGACAATGAAACCAAGGTTTTTTAGTGTTCTATTTTATCCATTCCATCCATCCATCCATCCATTCAAGCTGACTTCACTGAGCGATGGTTGGTCGCAATGACCTATGACTCTTCACCAGTATTTATTGTTATAGAGGAAGTTACGTTGCTGAGGTTCTCAACCACTGGAAACCCACAGACGTGCGTGTGTGTTTATATATATATATGGGTCAATGACGTGACGCCCCCTTTTTCTGTCCGGGTTAATTTTATTTTGCAGAAAAAACTAAAAAATACCTAAAAATTTCTCATTTACTTGTTATACCTTCTTTATCTACTAAACCACTCTAACTTCTCCAAATTTTTAAGTTTATTATCATTTTTCTGCTATCCGAAGTGCCAAAACACCATATGGGGCGACCGTCCGGCCTTGACTTTAGTTAGGACAACTGGTTTAAAAACACTTTAAATCAACTTAAATATATCCCTTTTCCTAGTTGGCATAAATTTAAACATGTTTTACATCCATTGACAAAACTATAAAGCATTTGCTCATGTATTTCTATCATGATATACAAACGAATGTTGTCCGAATTATGTTGAGTCTATCCATTTCATCCGGGGCGACCATCAACAAACCACAATTTTGGGACCTTTATTTTAAAAAACATCTCAAGGATGGGATACTGCATCAGCCAGACACAAGTGAAGACCCCCTGGAAACAACTGTATAGTAAATCAGTCTCTCTCATATAGTAAGAAAAAGCTGTTTTTTAACGGCTGTGATGTCGTAGTCTCTTTTGGTCATCATGTGGGGCGACCACCCCAAAACTGTGAATTATAATTTTTTTCCACAAATCTATATTTTGATGATAAATTTGATAGTGCTTTGTCACTAGAAGAAGCTAGTTTGGTTTCTGAGGCTAACTGTTAGCCTGTTATACTTGAGTAAACTTGAAAACATCATATGGGGCGACCGAGTATCATGTGGGGCGACCACTGCTAAATGTTTTAAATGATAGATATATGTCCTATATTTTGTAGTTTTCATATTCTTTACATCAATTATATACATAGAGTTAATTGTTTAAGTATAATTATTTGTATATTTTATCTTTTTTTTTTTCTAAATTCAGCCATTTTCCATTCCTTTTATAGGGATAAACATTTATTTTAACTGGATAATGAAGGAGACTCTAATATTATAAAATAAACTTGTGAAATAATGGTTTTCATAAAATGAAAGGGCACTAAAGTTCATCTTTCTTCATCAGTTTATCTACTTACTGATATGAGTTCAACTAGTCTTAATGATACATAAAAATGTGAATTCTGAGATATATTACGGTCACCCCAGATGACTTTTTTAAGGCTATGTTTTATTAACTTAAGTGTAAAAACACTAAAATGTCAATTTGTTTACTTTTCTTTATAAAGGCATGTGTACAATACATTCTAAATGTTTAGAAAATGGCCAAACATTAAAAAAAAAAATTAAAAAATCTTATCCGTCAATGACCCATATATATATATATATATATATATATATATATATATATATATATATATATACACCCACATTCAATTAAACAATACAGCAGCCTACAGAACATGTCCAAAAATCAATGTGGTCATCACTAAGCCACCATGCCGTTACTTACCATTAATTACTGAATAATTTAACATTAAAAAGTCATGTTAAAAATATCAAAGCAAGTTGTTTGTTTAACCTGTAATACTTTGTTTAATTGGTTACAGGCTGTGACTAAAAATAAATCCACAAAAATTAGCAACTATTAAATTACAGCTTGTTCATACACAGCTCTGGTCTCTATAAAGATCGGAACTGGGTTTTCAGCTTCACTTATGTATTTTAGCAGATAATATCCATAAACAGAAGTTTTCCTTTCGAGCATAAGCATTGGTTATTGCAGAAATTAATCTTCTGACTTAATACAGTTTTCAGTTTTTTCATTTGAGTCTGTAAAAATGCAAGTGAAGACAAACGTAATGTTTTACTTTAAGTCTTACTTGGGCATTACATAATTCCAGTAGTGTAGTGAATGTTAAAAATAGGAATGTCAACTATAAAACAGTTATAGCTCACAGGTCAACCTGACATTCCTATTCATGTCCCTCCTCTTCCTAACCTCTATCCGTCTCACCTCTATATTTCCCATGGTTTATTCATGGGATCTGGGTTGAAGTTTGTAGCATCAAAGCTTATGGTCCAGCACGAATCGCCTGATGCACATGCCTAGACTGTCTCACTGCCTGCAGAGGACAAAGGGGACAGCTGGTTCCTGTTGGAATCCCAGACGTGCAGGCAGTTCATGAGCACAAATTCTAGTTCAAGTATTGATAGACATTAAAGGATTTATATATGTCGTAAAACACCATCACCAACACAGATACTGAGCTGATCGAATTTTATTTAAGATGTTCAGTTTGATCTTTAAAAGATTCGAATAAATATATCAGCTTTTCGTACTTGGTTTCATTGCGATAATACTAAAAGGAGTTTGTAACTCTGTTAAACGGATATGAGTGACGATAACCCTTGGATACAGAACGTTTAGGGAAAAAAAATTAAATTGAAACTTCAGTATAACTGAAATAATAAAAACTATATGAGCACTTTACATCAAAAAAGCATATTCTTAAACCATAAAACCATATTCTTATGTTTAATGACTGATGAGTCAAATCAGAGCAAAATGTATTTATATATTTTCTAATTTATTTAAATTGCTTTCCAAGTCAGTGAATTACATAATAATAATAATAATAATAATAATAATAACAATTGTAATAATAATAATAATCATCATCATCATCATCATTATTCATTTGGTTAGCAACAATAAGTACAACAATAATGATGATGATGATTAAACAAAATGTCAAAACCAGAACCTGGAACAAAAGCAAAAAACAAAAGCATGAAAAAAAGGCACATTAATAAATAAATCCAAGTAAATACACACACTCAGGCAAACACACAGCGCCAGGCCATTCAGAGTGCATCTTGTCTTTAGATCAGAAGCATCATATCAATATTAATGTCTCATTGCCTCTGATTAGTTTTAATCAGTTATTTAAAATCAGCTCACAGCTGTCTCTTTGTGTGTTCTGCTTCCCTGATATCCTGCTGTTCAAAATGAGAAATATTAATTTATCACTATAAGGATAGAAGCAACAGAAGAAATACAGAAAAGAGCAGTTCATGTCTGTTAGTAGTTAAACAATACATGTCTGCTTTAATGCTTTGAACATAGAAGTGTGGATGAATTAGTTATCTTATTGTCATTCATTTTTGGTTTATTCCCTTTGGGGGGGGGGGGGGCGGGCAGGGGCATTTTATGCTGATCTAATGGAGGAAAGACAGAACGAGCAAAAAAGACGAAGCAGTGCGGTGAGGGCTCAGCTCTCAATCTGGCTTTGGTTACAAGGTTCTTCAGTGTGTGCGTCTGTGAGCCCTTACCAAGTTCCTTTTCTTTAGGCAATAAAATCTCACTTCCAATTTCTGGCACGGATCAATGTATCTATCAATCCATCATTTGATATAGTGACCGTGATACCATGCCAGTTCTCTAGAGTAAGGCTTTGGCTGGCTGATAGAAATTTCCTTACTGTGTAATTCAAAACAGTTCAAAGCTCATAGTTTCACACAATCTGTTCTATAGTTCTCTGTTATATTAGTGTAAAATATTTTTTTTTTAACCTTTCCGTTTTTTCCTACTTCCATGAAACACTTGCTTTACTCAGCAATTAATGCGTGCAAATAAAAGCACTGGGCATCCCTTTGTTTTTGACTCGAAAGACAAAGTGAAAGGCTTCCACAGACTATTCAGGTTCCTCAGCAAGCGTTCTGGGCAGCTGGGTAATTTTTCGAGACGCATCGCATGCAGCAAATGGACCATGCTATTCCTATACAGGGCTGTCAGCCGCCCAGAAAGCTTCACAATTCATCAGTCAAAGCCGTAGAGAAGAAATGGTCACAAGCGCTTTCAAATGCGTCCAAATAAGCATGGAAATGTATCTTCTGTTTTCCTCATTCATAAGGCAATAAAATGCAAAGGAGAAAATGTGATCTGTCTGAAACAACTTGACAGAAGAAAAAAACAAGTTGTCATATTCATTCTTTTAATGATTTTTTAATGTGCGCTTAGCTATTTTTCATTTCGACCTTTTTGGGGGCCTGAAAATCATTTCTGCCATCTTGCCTGGTAAACATACTTTTTTTTTTTTCGTTCCTGAAGGGCTGCGCTTTTCTAAACTCTTCACGCCTAAATCTGAGCCTAAGAGTTTTAGTCACGTCTCTTTGTGTGGCTGTATTTGCACACCCTAAAACATCTTTTGTGTCTGTTTGTGTTCTGGTGTCCGAGTCCCAGTTTAAACAGAGCTCAGGCCGTCTCAATGCTCTGCTGCCAGCTGACATCAAGTGCTAAATCTGCCCTCTACTGACAATAAGACATAGATAAAAAGAAATATTTGCTGCTCATCCTTTTTTGTTCTCTGTCTCTACGGAGACAGCAAGCATAAAGAGGTACATTTTCAGCCACCGACCCCTTAGTCCCAGACTGGGAGCGGCGCACAATGAATCAAAGCGCCGTGTGTGTGTGTGACAGCGTGTCAGTGTACATGTGGGCCCTGAACCGTGCCACACACACTCGCGACAAGGCCAGCAGTCAGTATGGTGATAAGCGTCTGGGCGTAGGTTGGCCCAGCGGGGGTGTGAGCATGAGCTTCATGCTGCTAATCAAGCGCACTAATTAGATTAGCCGGGACTTGTGTGGGGCGAGTGGGTCACGGCCCAGCACACCGCCCAAACACATACAGGAGCTGGCAGGGCTCTCGTGCCACTCATCACCCTGCCTTTATTTCTAGTGATCTGTTGGCACTGTGCCTCACTAGTATGCATTTATAGCTCACTGATGCTTTGGTGAATGCTACCCATGAGCTCATGGGTGGCTCACCAGTGGCTCCTGCAGAGCTCTAATGAAGCTCCTGGATTGGATTCTCACGGTGCTCTTGAAGCGGGTGCTTGGACCCCGCAGGCTCGGTGAGCCGATGAGGTCGGAACACTTCTGCTCAATTCTACTAGAATCTTCTCTGTAGCTGGGAAGATAAATAGTGGTTTCCCATCCAGAAGCGCCAAACCTCACCACACTCTTCTCCATTCTTTTTATCTCTTGCTCTGTCTTTGGCTGCAAAAGTGGGCTTGAGCCCAGAGAGCCAGCAGGGATGAATAGGGAGCCCGTGGGAGTGCACTCTCCTCACACCGACACTGCTCTTTTCTTCTCTCAAATTGGGTGCAATTTGCTCACAGCAGGCCCCCTGCTGCCAAGCCAGGACATTCCACTGTGTTAGAGGGGACGATTCATGCCCGTGTCACTAAAGAGTGCAACAGCGGGGGAAAAAAGGATAGAAATTGAGCACTTCCCATGTCAATTTTACATAATGTCCCTAATGGCGTATTTCTCAAACATGATTCACCTTTAGTTAGCAGGTGGGTCAGCGTCACTCATTTTGCAAGCGTGTATTGTATGTTTTTTTTATTATTATTATTAACATTTTCTTCCTTGGAGGATTTGTGAGGTTCACACCACAAAGCATGGTCTCACTTCCAAACGAGGTCAATTTTCCCTAATTGTGAAATAAGGACTCTTACCTAGGCCCCCTCTGGGCCCTCTGGGCCTTTCTGGAACATTCCCCCACAAAACCACTTCATCATGAGCACAGATTAGCTCATGAGCTCGGACTGCGTGCGTGCAGAATGATGTGACGCTGGCTTAGCTTTGCACCATTAGGTCTTGTTTGTTTGAAGGACTAATATACACTTGTATTTCCTATAGTTTATAAAGATTCAGTGATTTTATTTTATTATATATATTTTTTTGCCTACTGCCAACTTTACCTGTTTTGACTTTTGTGGTTGGGAAAAACCTCCAGCCTTCTTGCATTTCCTATGCATACACCATGAAGCTGTCAATATCTTGCCCAAAACAAAGCAACGAAGTGAAAAATGAAGCAGGTACTTTACACCTCCACCCCGTCTCCTTCTATAAATCTTGATGGAGGAAAGCTGAGAGTTTCCAAGGCTCCATTCACTGTAGTGCAACATTACAGCAGGTCCCGCAGGAGAGGGGAGGAGGCGTTTGCATGCTCTCGGCGGGCACACATTGTCTTTGGCCGTGAGTGCTATGGCAACTGTTGCTGCAATACGGAGCATGTGGCCCAGGACAACAAGGAAAGGTCAAGGGTCAGGGTGTGAGGAGAGAAGGAGGGGAGAGGTTCTGAAAAAGCAAGTTATCCCACTTTCAGATTTGCGGGAATATACAGAATGCACAGAAAACAAGGTTAAAAGTACTTTTGCACTTTTTGATGTGTTCATCTAACAAGAAATGTGCTTTTATATGCATATTGAGATTATCTTTTGGGTAGAATTGATCTGCCAAATAATTTTCCACAAAATATTAACATTTTACAATTAGGCATTTGGCAGACGCTCTCATCCTGAGCGACTTTCAAAAGTGCTTTGTAGTTTCCGTCATTGGATACTTCATACTACATACATTTAGTAAAATGTATGAAGGGACATTTTAAATGTTTGATAATGCTTAAAACCTGTTCCACTTGTAAAATAATATTAAAAAACATAAAAATATAATTGAATGCTAAATTATGGCACCTGGTCATAATAATGGAAACTAATTGATAATAATGTCATAACACATGCTTTGTATTCATATGCAATAATAATGCAATGATATTGAACATATATATTATATATTAATAACAAATATAAATAGCACTAACCTCAAAGTCTTTGTTCATTGTTTTTTTTTTGTTTTTATTTACAGCTGTCCAAGTTCATGTGCTGAAGGGTGACAAGGCAGGCGAGTGGTGGAAGTTCACCATTAACATCATCTCGGTGTACAAGCAGGGCGGGCATCGCATCCGACGTGGTGACCAGCTGTTGTGGGTACGTGCCAAGGACGTGGCCTGCAAGTGCCCGAAGATCAAGCCAGGCAGGAAGTACCTGTTACTGGGCTCAGACGATGAGGACTCACGTGGCCAAAGCGGTGTTGTGGCTGACAAGGCCAGCCTGCTCGTCCCCTGGAAGGACCAGTGGGCCCGTCGCCTCCGCAAGTTCCAGCAGCGTGACAAGAGGGGCAAATGCTGAAGCAGCCAGCAACAGCAATCAGCACAGGAAGAAGGGAGACAAAGGAAGGATTGGAGGAAGGACCGAGTGCTGCTAAGCAGACTGATATTGCAAGCCTCTGGTAGAAACAGTTGTGAAGGAATTCGGATTTCACAGTTGTCTTCAGCCGTTTTTTTTTTTTTCCAGTTTATTTCTTTTTTTTTTGTTTTGTATTGTGGATTTTGCAGAGTTTGCACCTAATTTTACATATACAGTATGTAAAGTCATTTTTCCAGTGATTGGTTTGGTGTCCCTCACTCTATTTCTTTTTATAGAGCTTGACATTCTCTGTCCCTTTTTACCGAATTAGCTACTGTCTCACATGTCTGAGTTGAGTTTTTTTTTTTTTTTTTTTTTTTTTTTTTATTCACCAAGCTTGTGTTTAATAGAGTGTGCTACTGTATTTGAGCAAGCCACTTTCTTGTTTAGGTATGACAAAGCTAAAGTGATCTGTGCGGGGTTACCAATAATTTTTTTTTTTTAGTTTTTTTTAACTTGCAAGTTCAAAGAGTGAACTAACAGAGTGAACTAACAAGCTCTATTAAGCCCACTCTCAAGTAAAGCATTATGGACAATACCTCATTGTTTCAGATCAAGCGTGTTTATTGAAAGTGATATGCCTCACATAGTGGGAAAATAAACCACTACTTGTTTATGTTGAATGTCATATTTGCAATGTACAGTATAACATACCTGGCCTTACTACCACGCAATATGTATGTATAGAGACAGTGTCATCTTTAACACATGAGCCCTGCTTACATCTATACGACTATTTAGCAACAGCTAACTAGATTAGGTTCTTGTTGCATTAAATATAAGGAATACCTAAAAAGAGAGTTTATAAATCTAAATAATTGTATAAATTTGATCTCATGAAGAATTCTAATGTAAAGGGTGATTTCCTTAGAGGTTCCTCCTGTGTAGCTTTTCATAACTACATTCCTAAGTTAATACGAGACTACACCAATCATGCAGTCAGGTCTCATCCATAACAAATATCTGGAATTTTTTTTTTTTCAAGCTTTAAGTATAATAATACAGTGTTAAGTCAAATGCATAATATCGACAAGTCGAAGACCATAATAACCTATTTTGCCTTGTGTTATAAAGCATAGCCCTATATTTGCTTGGTACTTTGTGGAAGGTATTGTCGCTTTATTGTTGTTTGTATAGTTGTATAGTATCTTTTATATAACATTAACTAGATTATATTCACATTATTAACCAGAGTGTTTAGAACCATAAACGTAATATTTCGAAAGATGAGTAAGAGTGTTTGTGTTTGTTTACAATGATTGATCAATTAGCAGAGTTGTACAGTGTCTGTTACAAGGATAGAGTATTCGAACACACACACACACACACACACACACATGCACAGCATACACAGCCTTTGCTTAAGTTACTGTCAAACTATGAACATTGACATTGGATTAAAACTGGTTATTCTTTTTTATATGTCAGCTACAAAACAGTCACAAATGGAGGCACGTAAGCAATTTGAAATTTTGCAAAACTTTGTGAACCAACAAGAACATTTTGACCATTTCTTCAACTATTTGGAGAATTCTTTTCCGAACCAGGTTTTGGCTGTAGACCCAGCCATTGTTCATGGTCTACCTGTAAATGATCATTTAACTGTATTCTTTGTTTTGTCTTATAATGCGTACTAATATATAATGGTTCTCATAAAATGAATCTATTTAATGATACCGGAATTGACATGCCTTTTGTTTTATTCTTGTTGCTACCATGAGATGACCTTGTGACGTTGTAACCATTGAACATACAGATAGTGAGAAATTGGAGACTGTTTTCAATAAACACACCATAAACCCCAGTGTTCTATATGTGATTACATTATTTTAAAATATGTATCTAATTATGCCTTACTCAACTCATGATGTGCACATAGTCAGTTCCTGTAGATATCCAGAAATATAAATATCTGCAGTTGGTGTAGCCTGATGCCGATAGGCAAACAGTCAGTTCTCCTTGTTTGAAATGGCACCAGTCCAAGATGAACTGAATACTGATTTAGCCCACCTACCACTCTCGCTGACTAGGATTGTACACACATGCTTTAAGAATTGTTACAAATTCTTATAGGCTAAATATCTCTGTTCTGCAGCCATCTCAATGCACTGCACACAATGGAATTAACTTAGAAAAAAAAACATTAATTCCATCCCATGGCCAAGTTAAACATTATCATAAGTGCCAAGTGTGAGACCTGGTAAAGACATGGTGAAGGGATCTGTGTAAACCGTGAATGTCACTTGTAGAAAAAAATCCCAAACCTTTTTCTCTTTTCTTTTTTTTTTTCTTTTTTAAAGCGCATGCCTTGAGAATCATGATTTACTTTGACTCTGGTCACCTCAATAAAATGCAGAGCACCCGGGATAAATTATAAACCGTGAGGAGTTGCGTGTGGAGCTGTAGGTGAGACGGTGATATGTCGGTGCACAGTTAGTCTACCACGTAGCTGACTGTGAACACACACTTCTAGTAGGTGCTCAGGGACACAAACCAGCTCTTAAAATCCCGTGCATCGTCCACACATGCCGGTTCTATAAACCGTGGAATTTGAGGATACCAGTTGATTTAGGTAGGCTGTGCGTGCCAGTCTTATTGCTGCAAAATCTCTACGCAGTGACTTTGGAACCTGAGGCATGATCCTACAGAACGTTTTCAGTCAGCCCTCTGAATGCTGCAATCGTGTAATGGTGTATCGTGGCATGGTGCTGCAACAGGTAGCATTGCCGCCTCACAGCTTCAAGTTACACAGGTTAATTATGTGCGTCAAGTATTGGCTGTGTGGAGTTTTTCATGTTCTTCATGTTTCTCTGTTCACCTGGGTTCCTCCCATAACATACGCTGTACGCTGGGTCCCTTCAACATAACATAAAAATCCATCCATTTATCTAGGAACCTTTGTAGTCCAACTAGGGACCGTAGTGGCCAGTGGTGATTACCATCATATTTATTCCCATTTTATGACCGTGGTAGGTCCACATTCATAAAGTGCCTCTACTCACTAAGGGTAATTTTTTGGAAACACCAACTACTCTTACATGCATTTCCTTGGACTGTAGGAGGAAACCCACCAAGCAGTGCGAGAACATGCAAACTCAATGCACAAAGGCAGGAATTGAATCCAAACTCTGCAGGTGACACTGCTTACTGTACCACTACAAGCACTGTGCCACCAACATAAAAATATATAAACAAAATATTTTTTAAATACAACATTTTAAAAAGCTGCAGTAAAGATTAATGGCAAAAGATACGAATGCAACAGTTAATAAATATCAATATTAATAAAATAATTAATTTATCACATTTACAAACAGTATGTTTTATGACATGAATTATTAAGCACATTTAAACAGTTTTTAAATCCAGATTTTTTTTCATTTATTAAAAAAATGTATTCCTGATATCTATTGCTTTGAAACTGTCATAGTTTAGGTGATGTAAATGTGCCAAAATTATAAGAGTTAACCTGCCTGAGCTGAGCGAAAGTGCCAAAATGGGTTCTATTGCTCCAGATGATCAAGACGTTACAGTGGCTGGTACCACATGGAAAATCTAAGATTTTTAATTTATTTGGTTATTAATGCATTTCATATAATATAGAATGTAAAATATTCTTGGCCATAGAAAGAAAAAGATTCTCAGTATCTTGGATATTTCATATTGAGGATTCTGGATTCTATTTCTAGCAATCTATTTAAATAAAAACATATTTGTGATACTGATCATGGCAGGAAACTAATTATTAACTGGGTCAAGTTTTAGACAAATTGGTAAAGTCCTGCCTGCTGGAGTGGATACTGTCGTTAAAGGGGCACATACTGTATCACTTATCACTGTATCACAAATTTTTGACATCCATGAAAATATTTTAAACATTTTACTTTACACTTAAATTACTATTGTTAATACTGTTTGCAACGAATTAGACAGGAAAGCAAAACAGAATTATTTTCACTAGCTGTCCCAGACTTTTGGACCCCATGTGCAGCTAATTGAAGCATTAAACACCATTAGTAAAACTTTATAGTCGATACAAAACTTAATAGACAGTCAGTTTAAATTGAGCAGTTAAATCTTTAAGAGAGTCAGGAGAACTTCGAAAAAGAAAAAACATTCAGTGTTAGAATAAAATTTCATCCTGCACACATCTCAGAGTTATGAGCGTGAGTTTCTAAGATTGATTTAGATGACACTGTGATAGATGCTAAGAAAAAATGACACTGGAAAAAAATTAAAACCTTGTGTCTATAGCCATATCCAGTATGTGGAGTTGGCCCAGACACACATACTATACTTGGACAGGACCTATTCCGGAGCTTTTACTCCAGCCACACTCCTACTATTGTACTTCTGTTAACACACATCAGGCAACTCCTAAAATATTTTCCGGCTGTGTGTAGGGGTGTAGGGAAGTGCTTTCTGATCAGGCAAACAGGATTTAAAAAGCTCACGGCTCTAAGATGGACAATGGACAATGGACATTCCTTAATTGTACTGCTATAATTTCTTTAGTTATTAGTTCCATACGTAATTGCCAGTAAACCTAATTAGTCTGATGTATAAAATGAATGTCGCTCTTACATTCCCCTTTCGATTTCCTTTTTTCAATGGCTTCTCTGTTGCAAGGAAAGACTGGCATCATTCTCAACCCTGTATATCACCTTAAAAAACAAAGTGCAGCACCACTTGAGCTTCACACCACCATGGGGGACCCATGATGGGTTCCTTGGCTTGGCTGCAACTGGCAGCTAGAATGAGATTCTGGTGAGAAGAACCCTTGTGACCCTGCTCAAGTCCTTCACTGAGAACCTCTTCAAGCTCTTCCACTCCCTCCCCTCTTCCACCAGCTACACAAGACGACTGTTAATTTACCCTGAGAGCTCCTCTCTGGCTTTCTCACCCTGCGCCTTGGTGGGAAGTAACTCCATAAGAGACTACATTTAACTTCTTAAAGTCTAGAATGCAACGCTAATTTGATGACTTTCATTCTGCATTCTGTTAAAACAGAGGGATGCCAAAAGCTAGGTTTTGTCTGGTGTATTTTGAAAGAGTCTCTCTCTCTCTCTCTCTCTCTCTCTCGCTCTCTCTCTCTCTCTGCAATGTGCTATGCGGTATTGAGATCCTTTTCAGTGATGCTGTTTCTTGGGCCCCTCATCTGCTGCATTAACCCTCTGTAAATCAAACTCCTGCCATCTCGGATGCTGTTTTGTTTGCCCTGGAGCCGCTAATTTTCATGAGAACAACCATCTGTGCTGTTTTCTCACCCGAGTTAGCGTGTTTGTCAAAAGGCACTTGTCAAGGGGTACCTCATCAGGGTGTATCAAAAAATTTCACATGTAGAAAGTAGTGCACCATAGGACTTGTATAGGCATTTTAGTAATAAGGATAGTTCTTTTGTTCTTGTCTTAGGTTACATTTTTTAGATATTTGTTCCGTATATGACTGTAGCTATGGGTGAATGATGGAATTTCCTTTAAAAATCAGTAAGGTTTCTATCCATCTCTAGAACCATAAGCGACAATTTTCCTCTTCCATAAACAACACAACTTCACCAATACACACACACTCACACTCTGTTCATATTATTTACAGACTATTATGTATGTATGTACGAACAGAATGGATAAAGGAAAACAGTTAAAGTATTATCTCATAGTTCCTTGAAATGAGCCATAAACTTTTTGTCATGGTAAAATGTTTAAACTCTTCACTTTTGCAAAATCATTACACTATCATGCTATAGTTCTGAAAAGAAACTGTAGATAATTAACATTTTATTTACCTAAGTCTAAGTCATACAGTAGCTTAGAGTTAAAAAGTTAACACATTAGCCTAACACCTCACTCTGGCTAGCTAGCTAGCTGGCTAGCTCCTAGTGTTTTCCATTTCAATTACATCAACATTGAGAAGTATAAAAGTTGACTAAATTGACTAAAAGTGGACAAATTAAGAGCCTGCTTAAATAATTTACATAATTTAATAACAGCTAGACATGTCCTGTCTGATGTAAAAGTACTAGATGTAATACATAAGAGAGGAAAAAATCAACACAAATTAACATGCTGCTTATTCTCAACCTTGGAAATGAATTATCTGCTAGTGTCAGGTCAATGCACATTTTTCCACTGAGAAAGATAACAAACATGGTTAATAGCTGTAATAGTAATCCCACTCCTGGCCTTTCTGTCTGCAAGCTCCTGAGGTGATCTGTGGCGGGACAATTAGCTAACATTGGTTAGCTAACTAGAAGACTTACATTACAGTATACTGCATACTGTATATATATATATATATATATATATATATATATATATATATATATATATATATATATATATATATTGTTTTAACAGATTATGCGGGGCAAAAAAAAAAAAAAATATATATATATAAAGGATCTTTAGAACACAATTGCATAAATGTTCATACTGCTTAATTAAATGAATGCTTTGTTAAAGCACAGTTTGCTTTTAATACAGCAGTGGGTTTTTTAGTGCAAGACTTACTGTACCAGCGTAGCATATTTTAATTTGACAATTTTATTCCAATCTTTCTTGCAAAAAAAAAAAAAAACAGATGCTTCTGCCACTATGCTTCACTAAAAATTATGCCCGTAAAAGTTAAAATTATACCCCATAAAAGTTAATACCACCATAATGCATTTTGTCTTACTGATTACCCCAATTCTGTTGAGCATCTCTGTTTTTTTGTTTGGCTGATTGGTTGCTTGTTTGCTTTGTAGCGAAAAAGACTTTTAGCCCAGACCATGTAGCCCAGGCAGAATAATATGAGAAATTGCTGTCACATGCAGGGAGTGACCAGTATTTGCCAGATGTTCCTGCAGCTTCTTTAAGGTTCCTTGGCAAACACTCTGATACTGTATATTTTAATAAATCTTGTCCTTTCGTCAGGTTTGGAGAGGCATCCTGTTTTTAAAAATGTCACTGTGGTGCCTCATTTTCATCCATTTGTTGATGATGGCCTTCATCATTTAATTCTCTATATCCCTCTCCCAAGCTTTAATTACGGCAGTGAGATTCTCACATGATTTGTAAGCGCTTTGCAGACCATTGATTTAGCACTGTGATGAAGCAAAGAATATTCCAAGGAAATCTTACAGAAGCTGATTTACATTGGTGTTAATTCTAGTGTTTTTATTCGTTAAATGAAAAGGGTCTTAGTATGAGTAAGTTAGTTTAATTGTAGTAGTTTTTATTTAGGACATGCTGAATTATTAGATTAGATTATTTATTATATGTGTTAGATCTGATCCAATAGCTCTGACTGTAAATTGCTGTTAAAAATAATCTTTTAAAAGACTTAGGCAATTAGTCATGTGCATAGCAGCTACAGAGAATGGTTTTCTGACCTACAGTAAACGTTTCTGATAGCTCACATTCTAAACTTGGTGTAGTGCGATTTTTACAATCTTTATCATCTATATGTCAGTAATTTTGAATAAAAACCAAATGCAATTTTATGTCCTCCTTACAGGTTTGAAAGCCTCCTCTATCATCACTCCCTTCTATTCCTTTTCCCCTAAACCCTTCTGCTGTCCTAAACCCCCTTGGAAATTGCCGCCTACACATAAATGCCCTTATGACTTAATGGAATCTAAATAACACCAAGATTCAGAGAAGAGCATTTGCACACACAGATAAATCCCAGACCATTTAACATCCAACACCTTCAGTATTTCACCCTGTTCATTTTTTCTTTCTTTCATCCTTTCAGCTATTCTCCACATTTCTTTCTCTCTTTCAGCACTAATTTCTTGCTCACGAGACAGGGTGACAAAGACATCTCTTATATGCATAAGTGCAGCCAAGACTAATCAGCACTCAAAAGGAATGTGAGTCTCGGTTCTCTTTTTCTCTCATTAACATCTCCATAAAGGGTTAATCCACTTCACCAGGAGGGATTTGTGGGTTCTAGTTCTCCCCCATTTCACTGCTATCTATATGCTTAGGTTAAAAAAATAAATAAAAAGGCAAGAGAATTTGTTCCTCGATTTCCACTGGTGTTAATGGTGTTGTCGATCAACTCTTTCTTAACGGCTTTAAAGTCTGCACATTTCACACAACTTTCCATAGTGGATGGAGATCAGGATGGTAAAATCATTTGTATGATAAAGACTATAAAGATAATAGACCTGTCAAATTGGGCCATTACTCTTTTGCCTCATCATAAAAGCTCTCTGGGAAACATGGGAAGTTTCCAGACTAGTTTGCAGAAATGCCTGTAAATATTATATAGATTTAAGTGCATCAACTGATAAATGAGCCTTATTTACATTTCACTGGCCAATCAAATTTAGCCTAGCTGCAGATAGAGGCATTAAGAGAAGTGACTAAAGAACAAGTGTAGAGAGAAACACAACAGTGTGGTAAGAGGGTGGATTTTTCCATCCAATGCCTGTCGGCCCCATTTCATCAGAATACATTAATTTCCCTGAGGATTGGCACCGACTTGTAGAGCTCATCAGTCCAACAAAGTGTTCAGTGACTTTGACGTCTGGGATCTTCAAATAAACCCCTGCTGGGAGTCATGGCGACTGGGAAGAGGAATTAACCGCAATATTAACCGACCTTCATCCTGTTGTTTCTCCAAACCTGACTACCGGGGGGCCCTCGCTTCCCTGTAACCAGGGTCCCCCAGCCCAACAATGCGGGCATTTCCCCCCAGCACCCATGCACAGGACTGCCGCGTTTGCTGAGCAAACAAGACCTGATTCTGCCAAAAAGGGCTTTGCTCCTTCCCACATTCCAACATCACTTGCCCGCTTTATGTTTTGCTCTCATGCTGCTTTCTTCACCTTTGCTACCACTGCTGGTACAAGAGTGTAGTGTGGCCATTAAAACTGAGTGGGCATGCTTGCTGGAGGTGTGTTTACTTGTGGGAAAATTGGAAGCTATGCCAGATTGCCTCATCGTTGGAAAGCGATTTACTAGATAAAATGGCAATATATGTAAACTTTACATATTTCTCTATTGTGGTGGTTTGACAATCTAATCTTAAAATAATGTGTTAAAGGTGTTTGATTGCTTGCTCTTTTTTGTATTTTTTAAGCAATAAGACTTTAAGCTCATGAAAGAGTTAAGACTTTTTGCAAAATGTGGAATCCAGCATTCAATCCAGAGGTGTAATTATGTTTAATGTGTTTGTATGGAGTCCATATGAAAACTATTCAGAAATGTAAAATCGCTCCAAATGTAAGATGGCCAATGTCATTACATATAGAATGTTGGTATGTACTACATTTGTACGTAAAAAGCAAGTAATAAAAGATTGCTTGTAAATCAATGTTAGTATAATTTTTTTTAATTTTATATTTTTTACATTTTTATTTGCAAATGTAGAAAGATAGCAAAGATGATTCCAACACAGATGACCTGAAAAAGCTTTTAAAATAAATTTTAATCAAATTGTTTAATAGTTTATTAATTATTTAAATTAAATAAATAATAAAAAATGAGACATGGGAGCATGTGTATTACAGTGTTGTTTGTTAGTTTTTTCATCTAGAGTCCCTAGGCATGCAGTGCAACAAAGATTTTGAAAGATCAAAATCTTTTTGAGTTTTGTTGTTTTTCAAAATCTTTTTGAGTTTTGTTGTTGTTTTGAGTCCAAATTAAAACTATTTAGAAATTCTACAAATTACTCCAAATTCTAAAAGACCATTATAATGAATCCAGTGTTTAATGAATCATTTATTCTACAGTAATATTAATAATATTCAACATAAACAGTTTTTATGCCACATAATGTAGTCTGTTAATCATAAGCTTTGGTTGCATAGCAACATAACAGACCAATTAAGAACATTATTTAAACATAACAGTTTTACTTATTTAAAACCTGGTGCATTAATACAGAATTCAATTACAGTGATGAGGTCACAGGAGTGTCTGCTTCGAGTCTTGTACAATTGTTCTGAATGCACCTTAGAGTGGTGGGGAAAAAAGAAAGTAGTAATTATACATATATGAATATAAATGTTTTTTAAAAATGACCTGGTTGGATGTGTGTAATGTTTTCATATAGGAAAAAGTGTGTTTTTCTATATCCACTATGATTTTACTGTAACATTTACATTGTGTGTGTGTGTGTGTGTGTGTGTGTGTGTGTGTGTGTGTGTGTGTGTGTGAGAGAGAGAGAGAGAGAGAGAGAGAGAGAGAACCTGCATTGCCAAATAATCTGAAGAAAGAAAAAAATACTCCCTGAATAACTGAAAGTTTGGGTCATTGACACTCAAGTATAATCAATTTCCCTCTGCACCAGATCCATTATAGCCAAACGCAGATATTTCCCACAGATGAAAACAAGTCTGGGAAATAACATGAACAATTTAGGACATTGTATGCAATCAAAACATTGGTAATTGGTTTCTCTTGAAGGACAATGTGCATTTTAGAGCGGTCTCAGAATCAATAACCATGCAAAATCTGTCTCATTATATGTCCGTAAAATCCCCTTGGGCCTCTGACAGCGAGCGTTCTGCACTACCACAGAGTCCCTCTATGACAGATATTATCCATAACTCTAATCTAAACTGCGATTTGACACAACCTGAGGCAAATTTTTCTTGATAGCTCAATCATCTGTTTTCTGTTTTCCGCATGGGCCATCCATGGAAAACCTCCTCACGTGAATTCTCTTCCCTTCCAGCTTCCACAGTAAGTGTGATTTTATTGTTTAACCCAACCCAGAGCTCCCCATCTCGTATGGATTCCATCTCTGAACTTGGAAGGAAGCTTCTGCTTTTAATGCACAACTGGTGAACTGGCATGCAGTCCAATCCACATGCCTATCAATACAGTACATACTTTACATATATGACTACATTGTGTGGAGAAACGTGAGAAGCGAAAGAGGACGAGCAACAGGAGAGCTTAAGGAAGAATAGGAAAAAAACATGAGTAAGAGAGGTGCAATAACAGCTCCCAGTTGGTTTTGGCTCATTTGAGGCAGGCGACATGCTAAGGTTAACATATAGATTAATGTGTGGTGAGCAATGCTCGGAGGACCGTTAGTAGGCATTTTTAACAAAAGCATTTAAGACTTTGTCATGTCACTCCAGCAAGGGTGACAAGACTCCACTGCTCCATGCAGCTACTTATATATATATATATATATATATATATATATATATATGCCATATGTATGCCATATGTATGCCATATGTATGCCATATGTATGTGTTGTGTAAGTTTACATGAGCATATTCTAACAATGCCAGTCTATTAGGCTATACAATTCATGCACAATGTGAATAGCATTCCAAAAGATGAACTCATTTTATATAAATTTCTACAGATCAACTAAGACATATAGGGTGCTTAGATAATAGCCAAAACAACAAAAAGCTTTTCTATGAGACAAAGTGTCTTGATTGCATTATGGCTTGGCACTGATGCTGACATTGAAACTTGCATACTTCAGAGAGAAACACATCCTAGTGGAACATGAAAAAGAAAAAAAACAGGCAGAGTCATCACAAGCTTGTCATCCAAATGGTAAACTGCCTGCGCATGGAATCGTTTTAGTGTCTTTACCCTATTAAGTAAAATTCCACAAATGGGCTCTTGGGCTGCACCCTGACCCCTTTTCCTGTGTGGGTGTGTACGTGTGACACACAGCCGTCAGAGCAATGTGTTTCACCATGTTATCATACTCTCTCACACTGAGCCAAATGACCCAGAGCTTGTTGAGTTTACTCGCATCTGAACCTGACAGTTTCTTTCTAGAATGTACTTGGTAACGCACATGTTTTTCGTCCGCGAGAAATGGAAGACAGACACTGACGGGGTGAAGGAGAAGAGGGGTGAGAAATCAATAGATGTGAGACACTGATCTCTAGAGCTTAGCAAGGAAGAGTGTGACGCCTCTCCGGCTTTGATCCAGCTGTGACCTGGAAGAAGTGATTCTGATGAATGCTGGCAGATAGGAAAAGGGTGGTGTCACTGTCTCCATGCTGTACCATGAGACTTGGCCAGCCTTCCAGTCAGTCAGTCAGTCAGGACTTTTCGGAAGTCCTAGAATATTCCAGTTCCACTTGTTAGATGGCATTAAGAGTATTTCTTCCTGGCTCAGTCTTCTGTCCACTGGCTCACAGCAGGAAATGTGTTTCATTGAGAAAACACACATTAAGCCTCTTTCTCAGCTCTGCTTAATCCTAGGGCAGATCTCCTGGGATGCATTTATAAGTCAGTTAATAGCTACTACTTATTAATTATGTGAAGGTTTGTTTTCACTCACTTGCTCCCATTTGAACTCATTTAATAGAGCAGAAGTCCGCACTGGTGAAGTGTTATAAGTGAGGCACTAAACGCCTTTAGCCGCAGAATATAACCCAAAAAATCCCAAAAGTATGGTCTGAAGCATGGGCCAACAGCAGAAAGACTTGCCTTTGTGTGGAAATGCTTACTTCTGAATGCGTAGCCAAACAGATTCATTCTGGAGACCAAATGAGTGAGGTATAATGTGATTACGCCACATCTGAACTTTGGGAGAACTACTACACCTGAAACTTCTGCCTACTTGGTAATATTTTTCCAGCCTAGCTGCTACTGTTCTCTGTGATGGGTTTTTCCTTCCCCACCACCTCACCAGCTCTTCCCTGTTCTCCATGACTTCTAAATTCCGGTTGAATTTTGAGCGAAGGGAATTCTGCCGTCTACCACAAAACGGAATCTATCCAGAGCTTCAGCCCAAAGTTCTGTGAGTTCTTTTCTCCTTCTACTGTTTTGCAATCGTTCTTAAAACCACAGTCATTAATTGAAGGTGTGGTCTGCACTCGCAAAAGTCACATTAATCCTGTCTATAAAGGGAAAGGAAAGTATGCCAATCCAGTCAGTTTAATGCGTGGTTTAGTTACAGAGTCTGCCCCGAAATACCTGTCACCTAACATTTCTGAGATTGCAGCAGCTGGCTCTTGGCTTTTAGCCAGACAGAACAAAAGAGAAACCATTCCGCAAGGTACAAAAGGGATAAAAAACAAACCCAAAAGAATTATTAGTGCAGGCAAGACAAAGTGGAACAGAGCTGATGGAAAGCATGAGGATGTCATAGCCTAGGCAGTTCCCATGTAGAGCCTTGCATAAGAGCCAAAAGCACATTCAGTTAGATTGAGATCAACCAAAGCCATGAATTTGTTTCCACATAAGACCTTCACATTCGATCACCATGCTCCTTGCATGAAAACAGCACATGATACGTACGTCATTAGTTGTGGACGTAAGACAGTTTTCTTTGATCTGACGGGCTACAATAGAAAGAGTTAAGAAAATGACTTGATTCGTTCATTCCTCCGAATCTTTTTAACAAATGGCCCTCGGGTTGCTTTCTATCCACAATCTTTGATAAGATTTATGGCTCCGCATGCTGGATGGTAATTATTAGGCAGACTGAATAAGATGTTAGTTTCACAGGGTCAAAGTACCATCAATAATACAATGCCGCCAGAGCACTGGGATCTGTATGTGACTTTTACAGGGGTAAGCACATCATATGGAACAGATATATTTTGGCCTGAACTGAATTTATTGGAACTGCTCACCTCGCATACCAGATAAATGAAAGTTAGACTCGAACGTCCTTGTTGCTACAGAGGCAGCTTGATACAGGCACTAGTGTTTGTTCCAAAGAGAAAATGAATCTAGTAATGCACAAGGTCTGATGTCTTATGAATAAGGCATTATGCTTGTCTTTCTTTTACTTTCTCTCTCTCTCTCTCTTTCTCTCCAGAGATAGCAACAGTGTGAAAATTCCAGCACTCTTTCCCATCCTGCATCTGGCCTTTAGAAGTGTCTCCGCACACATGGACCCATTAGTTCCACCTTCGGCAAGGCCCGGCCCTGATCCCGCTGATCTGTTCCCTCTCAGGTGCCTAGTGGGGTCCTTAGAGTCTCCCCCAGGGACTCATAACCACACCAGCACCAGAACCAGAACGAATAGTTTGCTGCTTACTCACGCCTCGGCTGTTCTTTATGGCAAGTAATTTCTCCCCCTGTACCCCCTGACCCATTCTTTAGAAAGTACTTCAAAGCCCCATACTGCTCATCGCCCTCCGCACTATTGCTATTGCCTTCCTGTCCGGCCACGTAGCACTCCCCATACTCATAACAGGAGGTGAGGGAGAGAAAAAGGAAGAGTGACGGAGTGAGAAATAATGATGGCTTTGAAGAAAGAGTCGTTGAGGTGCTAGAACAGGAAACTGGACTTTTAGTGAGGGGAAAACTGGAGAGGCAAAGCCAAAGTGCTGGTCCAGCATCTGCTGCTTTTACCGTAAACCTTCCATCCATCGGCTGCTGTTAGTTTCAAAAAATCAATCTAAGAGTTCTTATAAAGGTCAGGTGGTTCAGAGCAGTTGTAACCAACCAGAATGGCACAGGTCTGTATGATGAATTTGTACATTGAAAATGTATGTTTTTCTTATAAGCAAAAGGAAAAGTCTATATAGCAATTGTGGAAATCAGGAAACATTACTGTATATTCAACTTCTATAAAGGCTTAAACTGAATTATTCTCATTCTACTGTCCTTATTTACAGGATAATGACCAGAGGTGGGTAGTAATGAGTTACATTTACTCCGTTACATTCAGTTTTTGAAAAAAAAATTACTTCTATGAGTAGTTTTACTGCACCATACATTTTACTCTTACTTGAGTAGATTTGTGAAGAAGAAACACTACTCTTACTCCGCTACATTTGCCTACACTCTTGTCTTGTTACTTCTCCACCATATATTCTACACATTAGATATTCTTGATTTTTTTCCCAGAGAAATGCAGCCGGTGGATCTACCGAATGACTGTGCTTCACCAGTCAGACGTAGCAACAATAATAACATGACTCCATTTGACCAATTAGCCACAATAACAATAACCACATGTATCACATGACCACACACAAACTTGCTGCATAGTGGGGAAAAAATCCTCAGCCATGGTAGACATGGGAATGAAAACATAAAAATGCAAAAGAACAGACTGGCATTTCAGAATATAAAAACTCCATGTCTAACCAGAGGAAACATGTTAGTTTAGCTTTTTTATTTAATGTTGCAATGCCAACATATAGAATTAGCAAATAAGCTAGAGGATAAAAAAATATATATGTTTCTTACATTTGTTCAGCTGGACACAGTTTATGGTAAAGTAAGACCTCTTGTACATGTTCTAATATTATTTTCTATCTGCTGAGCCATTTGGAGGGAAACTGAATATACAGTCTATTTTGGAAATAGTTTACACTGTTCAAACATACATATGTCACCTACAGTAGGTGTTTGTTTCAAAAGCGTTATGTTGTGAAAAAAGTGAAAATAGGAAATTTGTCTTTCTCATTCCTTATTAAATTTCTTCATTTGCTGTTTTGTAAAGATATTTATTTAAGTTCATTTATTTATTTTTTTATTATTTCATTTATTTTATTATTTGAATTTGTACATTATTTCATCATTTTGTCTGGCTGCTTACATAATTTCTAAAAAAAAAAAAAAAAAATCAGAAAATCAGACATTATGATGAAACAGTTACTCAGCACTTGAGTATCTTTTCACCGGATCCTTTTTTATTCTTACTTGAGTAATATTTTGGATAACTACTTTTTTACTTCTACTTGAGTAATATAATTTCAAAGTACATCTACTCTAACGAGTAAAATTTTTGTCCACTCTACCCACCTCTGGTCATGACTTATCTAACGTTAGTTGCTTGTAACAGCCTATTGGACAGAAGGTGCGGGTGGCTGTGTGTGGCTGAAAGGCTGCTGTACAGATGTGTCAAGGTTAAGTACTTTTGACCTTTAACCTTCTTGAAGCAAAGACTATTTTTGATACACCACCAGTATTTGAGGCAGGGTGATAGGCGCAAACATGCGTCAATGGTTCAAAAATGTCAGATTTTTATTTTCCACATACTATTAGTAGTGGCCTAAACCAGCAAAGACGTTGACTGTGTGGCCATATTTCTGTATGAGTAGATTTGTCTTTGGCACATGTTAGAAGGTTCTGTGAAACTATCCAGAACTATTCAAAAGCCAGAGGCCTGCAGTTCGTGCCCAGCCCAAACCCCCCCACATGTTCCCCTCCTGTTTTGTCTGAAACACTTTAATTTTCTCTGGGTTTGCTGCTCAAATAAATATTGAAATATTTCATTATTTAACTTTTTTTTTTAATTAATTCTCCCTGGAATGGTAATAAGGTTATTTAATACAACTCGAAAAACACTGATTATAGCCAAGTTGCTGATATGCCGTTCTACTCGAGTGATTTCGTGAATACCCTGATTAAGCCAACTGATTAATTTATTTACTTTCAATTTGCAATTCAGCATGAACTTTGCTGAGATTAGCAGAAAGAAGATGAGGACACTTCAGGCAAAAGGACAGAATCTGAAAGAAAGAAAAGGAAAATAGAAAGAGGAATGCAGGAGAGATGGAGAAGCAGACGCATAGAAAAAAGGTAGTATGGACTAAAGTAAAAAAAAAAAAAAGGCTGCAAGCATGGAGTTGTCAAATGAAAACCATAAATGAGTTCAGAGAAGAGGGTTTTGAAAGAGGAGGACAAGGGTAGAAGGAGATGTAAGCACTGAGACAGAAAAAAGCTGGGGGGATGTAAGGTAGCAGAGGTTATCCTCCAGCTGAGGAAACACTGAGGCTGGCAACTAGAGGTTGTTTGTGGTGGATCTAAAATCTGGGGCCAAAGAAAATGTTTGGGTACGATGCCCTTGCAATAAAACCCTGGCTCACTAGAGGAAATTCGGGTTTGACCTAAACAGCCTGAATCCCCCTCTCTCACGATAAAAACATGTAGGGAATAACATGAGAATTTATACAAATGGTCACATAAACATGTTCATCATGCATTAAATCGCATTCCAAATATTGTATATACATGTGCGAGGTAGAACGAGTCCTCATTCAACTATAGTCCCCTGAATTTTAAAAAATCTGCTTTTTTATTTACAGCAACAATGAAAGAATATATGAGTCTAGACTGGTCTGTGCAACAACTCATAGCCAATTGAAAGTATATCCACTCGTGTTATTCCATGGCAAGTTTGCCGGGTGCCAAATTTTTTAAAAGGTAGTGTTGAAAAGTCCTTTCTTGAAGCACTTTGATAAGGAATGCGCCACTTTATTTAATCTTGCATGTAGGAAGTTTTAACAGCATGCTACCACCAACCCTAAGGCATTGTGTGTCAGAAACACAAGCGATATAATGAGTGACGAAGGTCTTAGGCTCTGTCTATTTTCTTTCTTACTGTACAGAATGTCTTAGCCATGCAGTAAATAAATAAATCCTTCCTTCTAACATATATTTGTTTTGAGTCTTGCTCATTCAACTGTCTACTGTAGATACAAACTTGATACAAGCTGAAAAAAGCCAGCCCACATTCTCTTTTCCAAAACTGCCCTCATCAATTTGTAGACTGGGTCACAGATAACTTACGATACAACAAAAACTATTGGTACCCTTATACCCTTGTACGCTTTTATAAGTAGCTGATGTTCTGTAATGCTGAAAAATTCAATTGCAGCACCAACTATGCATTAAAATTGTCTAAACATGAGAAAACAAAAAGCACAAAGGACTTACTTGGGCAGACAAAAAGAACAAAAACAGATTTTAGGTTACGGTCATCTCCTTTCATTACGTAAAACTCAGTCCAGTGGCTCATTCCTTTAAATATAAAGTATCGGCATGTTTGGTAATTATATGCTAATGGGCCAAGATTCCATCTTTCACCGGCTGGCAACAGAGCAGTTGGTTTCTTTACAGGTGGCAAAGATGATCATGTATTCCCAGCCTCCTAAAGTGCTAATCTTGGAACAGAACAACTGCGTTTAAGCATTTACAATATTCATCTCTTTTAAAAGGTACTTTCCAGTTTAAGAAAATAGATTGGAAAGGTTTTAAATGTTGTAGTTCTAGAAACCTTTATTTCAAAAAGCTGTTTTGCGAAATATAAACAATGCTTTACAGCCAAAAAAAGAAAGAAAGAAACTTTCATTCAAAATTGTTGTTAGTTTTTCGGCAGCTCACGTCATGGGGTCGCCACAGCGGACCATTCGATCCGCACAACATCTTGGCACAGGTTGCCCCACCGGATGCCCTTCCTGATGCAACTTTCCCATTTTATCCGGGGTTGGGACTGGCACTCCATCCAGTGCTGGGAATATTTGTTTATCAAAGGTTTAATCAACTAAACTTTGTAAAGCACACACACACACACACACACACCACTGACAATTTGGAAATACCAATCTGGCCTACTATGCATTCTTTTGGATTGCGAAAGAAAACCCACCAAGCATGGGGTGAAGATGCAAACTCCAGGCACACAGAGGAGAGGCAAGGTTCGATCCCTAAACCCTGGAGGTACAAGAAAACACTGCTAATCCACCCTGCTGCACTAAACAGATGGCATGAGTACATAATGTAAATAAAGTGTATGCATTTGATTGGATACAGAAGCTGTGCTGGTTCATGTTTAGACATCAAAAGTTGTTGATCTGGTTGAGTTCAATTCAATTCAGCTCAGTTTATTTTTAAAGATCATTGAAAAGCTGAAGCTGACCAAAGTGCTGTCCAGATAAGAAGTTTGAAAGAAGTAAGAAAATATTTTAAAAGACACAACATACTGTACAACATACAGTAACAGGATACTCAATATACAGTAAAAAACTGAAATGAAAAACATAGGAGCTCCTCAAAGCATAACTGGATTGGACAGCCATTGGATGAAGATGGCATTGTACACTAAAGGGCAGCATGTTCCAAAGTCTAGGTGCAGCTACTGAAAAAGCATGACTGTCCTTGGATTTTATTTGAGTCCATGGGACGCCAAGAAAGAGTTTGTTAGGATACTGTAAAGCGTGATGTATAGGAAGATGTATAGAAGTCTAGCAGCAGCGGCATTTTGGATAAGTTGCAAACAGTGGAGTGACGTCTAAGAAACTCCCATACACAAGAAATTGCAATAATCAAAAAAGATATAAAAAGAGCATATATAACTGTTTAGTTCTATAAATGACAGAATTGGTTTCAGATTAGCAATATGTCTGAACTGGTACAAACTACACCTTACAACAGATTTTATTTGTGTATCAAATCTAATAGATTTTTTTTGCACAGGTAGAGATGATAGGAAAAAAGGAGCTCAAGTTGTAAGCAAAAGTTTGCAGCAATACTTTACTGGGTCCATATCCAGAGAGCGAATTACAAGCAGATGAGCACATGACATTCCTACAGTGCTGCCTAAACATTTCCAGCTACAGAAACATTAACAGTAGCCTTTCTATCTAATGTATGCCCGTAATCTCTTTGTCCTACTGGAAGCATTGTGCGAGAAATAATAAATACATTTTGAAACAATTACTCAAAAGGGATGTTTTTAGAACATTGCATAATGTTTTGTTGGATTCTCGAAAGCAGCGCGGAGTACTTATCGAACATTTTAAGCCCATTCTTCATCAGCGGTGTGATTAGCCGAGAAACTGAACAGCTCTGTTCCTCTAAAACGTTTCATAAACATGGCTTTGTGCCTTTGGCTAGTCATGTGCTGGCTAATACATGTGCCATTTGTTGAAGTATCATGTGTGTCAAGGTGAACCAAACACAAGATGACTGTGAGACCTCGTGATGACATCAGACGCTGAAACATGCCAGGCAGGCACTGGTTCTTTGGCAGCAATGACTCCACTCACCTTACTCTCATTACAGCTTGTCTTTGTGCCAGACGCTCTCAAATATACAGTACATAGGACAGATATATAAGAAGTGCATTAAAAGAAAAAACTGGAACATTTCCCCAATTCAGTCTAATCACCTGTGCAAAACCAATACATCTACAGAAACCCTTAATGCACCATTTCCTCAGAAGGTTTAAGTAGCGTGTGCATACCAAAAAGAATGTTCAGCATTATCAGTAGCAGAAATAGCATGAGATCATAATTATAATTATTGATTTTACAACACTGATTTACATTACAATCTCATCTTAACCACTCCCACCAGAACCGCTGTCAGCATCTTAATCACTACTTCATACAACTACATTATAGTTTATCACCTACAGTATTGTACCCTAACCTTTCCCTGTGATGTATAGTTCAGACACCCACATATCTGCACTTCTCCCATCACCTTCCTGATGTGTGTTAATACACCAAACCCAGTCCATATGGACAATAAATCCAGTCAGATGAAGAGTACTAGCCAGGATAGGCTTTGGAGAAGAGCATCTGCTGTTTTAGAGACCTGTGCAGCTCCAGGGTGTAAAAATAACAGCAGCAGATTTCATGGTTGAGATGCATGGCAGATATACCTCCCTTTGCCCTCTCACCCAGGAGGAGGAGTGAGGAGATGCCAAAATGTGAATTATGTAACCGACGAATACGTATGAGCATCGGGAGACACAGTGCTCTTGGAGCTGACTGTTAAGTTGGGTTGCCAAGGGTTGATGTATTGGATAGGTTTTTGCATTAAGCTTGTCTTATTTGCATCTATTTGATTTTCTTTTCACCCCAAAATCTGCTTTTGTTCTCAGCTTTCAATTCTGAGAATATGGGCAAATGATATTAACCTTTAAAACATCATTTTAAACATTCAGCTGAACATCCTTGTAAGAAAGAAATTAACACTGTATTATAGACTATACATCATACTTTGGATGATTGTTTTATGCATTTTTCTTAAGCTTTTTTCCTTTTTTTAAATCCGCATTTAAATCTGCATTGTCAAATTTTTTGTCAAGTTTTTAAGATCCGTTTAATATTGTAATTCATAACCATGGTCATAATAAATAGTGAAACAATATTGCATTGGAATGAGTGCATTAATACAAGCCTGTTATATGAATTACAGTCATCGGTATTGTCAGAGCCATGCTGTTAAAATGTACTAAAATGAATCAACACCTTTTAATTATTCAGCTTCCAGAAATTCAACAGTGTTCACGTTAAATAGTTTTCATCACAGCAATTATAACCGAATTCCACATGCTAGTAAAAAAGGGTACTGGTAACAATATTAACACTGCTCCTGTCATTACCTTATTAAGACTTGCATCCTTTTTTTTTTTTTTCTTACAATATAACAGAAGCCAGGGCAACATCTACAGTATAAAACAAAGTCGTGTGTGGCAATGTAAGCATGTGGTAGAGTGAATGAAAAGCCAAACAGAAATATAGTGATTTGAGAATGAAGTTTGGTGCAGTCTGGGTCATATCCCTGTCAATGGACTCAAACTACTATATTCTCCAGACCCAAACACATTACGGAAACACCAGTCATGTTTGTAGCAGGTTCTCTGCTTCTCCTCCTTTACCAGGTCCAGAATGATCTTGTTCATAACACATATGAATTAAATATGGGCATAGGTCATGTTCTTTCTCACAAAGTTTTTAAATTCATGAGTAGGCACATGAAGAGTGTAGTGACACTGTAAAAGGAAGTTTAAAGTGACTCCATCAGTTGTATATTTTATGTAAACACACTGAAACTGTGGCCCTAATTTTCACTGATATTAATTATGGGCTGGAAACTAAACACCTTGGTTTTCTCTAAATGACCTCACACTCATTCATTGCCATTTCCAGGTTTCTAATTTAAAACCTGACGCTCTTCACATTTGATTCACAAAGATTATGAGTCCATGTGTATGACTATCTACCCTGCTTACAAGTTTAGGTTATAAGATATTATTTAGAAACTTTGGTTCAAGTGAGTGTTTTGTCAAGTTTTATGGATGTTTTAAGACGATTCGCTAGTTGATTGTCTTCTAAAATTCTATCACATGGAGTTTGACTGATTATTTAATGTCTGTGAAGTGACTTTAAAGTAAGCATGCTTGAGTACTGGCAATACTTAAATCCTCTGCAGTGCTGATCTTCTCTTTCCTTCTTTCAACAATCTAACATTTGTGTCTAATCCAATGTTGGAAGCACTTATGTCAGTTGTAATCAGTGTCAGACCATTACAACTGTTTACGCTCAGATTATATTCTGTCTCACTTTTATGTTGAATATGTCAAAATGTACTAATTTGAAAAACTTTTCATAGTTTAGAACGTTTATATTTATTTACATGTATGGATTTGGCAGACCTACAGAAATACTTTGAAGTCTTTATCAATGACCACATCCGCATACTCATTTACTAGATCGGGGACCAAGAGTATTATCAATAAAAAGAAATCCTGCTTGAGACGTTAGAAAAAAAAAGGAAAGAATAATTAGTTTTTTTATACATAAATTGCTTATTGAAAATTATCATGACGAGGTACGCAGGTCTTTAGTCCTGCTTTGTAGACAAACAGAGGAATTTCATCCCAGCAGACTTGTACCAGAACAGAGAAGAGAGCTGACACATGTCTTACTGGTATACACATTGGTGGTGGCTACATCCCAACGTGGTGCAGATTGTGGTGGGGTAAGTGCTTTAAAGGTCCCATATATTACCATTTATTTAACAAGTTACCATAGATCTTAGAGCTCCACCAAAGCTGTCTCTTAATACTCCAGCTAAAAAATGTCTAAGCTAATGCATTTTTTCATACCTCAAGCTCCCTATGTTGTACTCCTCCTCCAAATGTACATTTTTCTGTGTCTATGTAAATGAGGTACAGCTGAGCCATGTGTTACCAGAGAACAGCAGAACTAAGCAACAAACTGAGGCAGGATTTTTTCTTATATTAGGACAGAACTGGCCAGATCCTCCTAATGCTGTAGAGGACAAACCAGCATGAGCGTGTCAGTTTAGCGATGTGAGGCGAGAAGTACTGTTAATTGTCCTTGGTTATCACAAGGTTGCCTGCAGTGACAGATAATGAGATCTGAGAGATTTCCAGGGAGATTACAAGATCGTGACATGAGGTGCATCTTTGGGGATATACATTAAGTTTTAGCTGATGAGCTGGCATCCAAGATGAGATGTCTGCCAGACCTGCTAAGATCCGTGCAAAAACACAAGTGTGTAAGAGAGGAAAGGAGAGGACTGGTTGAGCGTCATCAGCATAGAAGTGGTATGAAAACCCATATGACCTTACAAAAGAGTGGGTAGAGAGGGGGAACAGAAGAGGACCAAGCACTGAGCCTTGAGAAACACTAGTATAGATTCTGCATGGAGCAGATGTGGATGCCATGCATGTCAAGAAGGAAAATATCACCATGTTGTTTCACGAATTCCAAGGCTCATTAGGAAGGAAAAGAAAGGCTTGTGGCGGACTTTGTCACCACTAAAAAGTTGAGGAGAAATGTGGACTAATGACAGCAAAAATCTTTGCTGTCCATGATGGCCACAAGGGCAGACTCACAGGCGTGTAGCCAGGAACAGCATTATTAACCTATTTTTATATAAAATGTGTGATTCAAACAGATTGACAAGCATGCTAAAACAGATCATAAGGGTGGAAACCTTAAAGCAAAGTGTAAAAATTATCTGCTTTGTAAAATTAATGATGCAAAGGTAATTTAACTTGTGCAGACCTTGTGCTATGCTGTCATATTTAAATACCAGCCCATTACTTTCTATACCATTCCTGTCAGGTTTTCCCAAAGCATTTTTCTCTTCTTATAATGTGCCTTCATCTTTATGGACAACATTTCTTCATATGAATTTATATGTTTTTCATGAAAATAAATGAAACTTACAAATCTTCGAATCAGGTGCCACAAAACAGAATTTTAAAATATCTTTTAAGTTTAAAAAACTAAGGTTAATAAAATAAAATATTCTTTCACTTTAACCCTTATTCATAATACATTTTATTTTATTGAAACTTTTTTATTGTGTAAAAAGAATAAGAAATGTACATAGCTTTTGTCTTTTGGCTTGACTTGACACTTGGAACGACTTATTGTTTCATATGGATTTGACATAAGATTCTCTACACATTGTATGCCATATCATCAATAGTGAAAAAAATAATCACATCTTGAGCTTTGATCTAATTTTATGGTATGATAATTGAATTGGTGTCTGAAATTTAATCTGGGTAAGACTTAATATTGAGATGGCGGGAAGAAGTGGGGGGAAAAAAACTTTGATTGAACTTATAGCTTAAATTTGCTGCTATTATTCTCTCACCATATACAGTCCATTCAATCAACTCATAATGGTACAGTACCATTTGCATAACTTCTTCTTTTTCGTCTTTGTCTTTTGGCTGTTCCCTTTCAGGGGTCACCACAGCAAATTATACCTCTTCTGACCAAGAGTCACCTCTTCTCTTACACCAACTAACTTCATGTCCTCTCTCACTGCATCCATAAATCTCCTCTTTGGTCTTCCTCTAGACCTCCTGCCTGGCAGTTCAAACCTCAGCATCCTTCTACCGATATATTCACCATCTCTCCTCTGAACATGTCCAAACCATCTCAATCTGGCCTCTCTGACTTTATCTCCAAAACATCTAATATGGGTTGTCCCTCTGATGAATTCTTGATCCTATCCATCCTTGTAACTCCCAAGGAGAACCTCCGCTACCTCCAGCTCTGCCTCCAGTGTTTTCTTCAGTGCCACTGTTTGCATGACTTAATCAATATAGAAATTTATAAGGTTTAAGGTTAGTATTAGGGGAAGCATTAGGTTTTCTTAAACCATTTACACAAAACCAACATCCAAGGACTAGTTTGTCCTTAAATTTGAAGTTATGCAAAATGCAATCCAAAGTTGCAGATACATACAGTAGCTGTAGTGTTCATCTTTATTTAACAGTGGCTTAATAGAAGCAGACGGTTTAAAATCACAACCTTACTCTATCTTGCTATATGACGTAATAGGACAGAAAATCTTTGGATTTTTTCTTTTTTTTTTTAAATAAGATTTTGTATCACTTGATTTCATCAGCGAAGGACACTTTTTCAAACCAGAAAAAACATATTAGCATTATATCTGAGACTTTAATAGTTACACTACAATAGAAATAGCAACTTGGCTTATGCCCAACCAAATGAACTAGATGTTCTCATTATATCATTAAGTCCCCCCAAATAGAGGTCTTAAGTCCTTGTTCAGTCCTCACACTGAACAAATGGCAACATGATGACTAAATTCATCTTCACATTATGTGTCAGAACATCATGCTTCATTATCTCTGTGACAACAACTGAGGAAAAAATTACCCTCCTCTGTGATTACCACAACTGCTATCATCATCATCATCATCATCATCATTATCATTATCATCTCTTTCCTCTCCTGTGGTTTCAGGATCAGTTATCACAAGTTCTTCTGGCTTTAACAGCCTTGCTTTACTTAGGATTTTAGAGATTACGTGTTTATTTAAGTAATTACCTTCTGAGATTTACTAGGCCAATGGTTTTGTTTCTAAGCAACATGTTATCACAACTACATATTCATAACAAGTTCTAAGACCCAGTTCGAAGTAAGAAAGAGGTCAGCAGTCCTGGCTTTTTCTTCTGACTTTATCTTAAGAAAACAACACAAGTGTTGATCGGGGCGTTTTAGTCTTCAGCTTGTCTTTTGCCAAGTTATAGCTCTGGAGTGAACATTTATGATCAGATTTCCCCCCTTTGGACACATTTGATTCCATAACTACAAAACTCACACTGCTTAAACTTTTCTATTCTCGTTTGCATTATTTTCAACCCAGTGCAGTTCCTTCGAGTGTGAACATCCACCTAAGGGAAGCTAATCATGCATTAACTGACATTTTCTTTCTGCACGCTTCATGACGTTTCTATGAAAACTTGTCTTAAACATGGATGCGATTCGCTGCCCTACATAAGCCACAAAACAGAAAATGTTCACCGTATCTTATTTTAGAAGCACACTTAAAAGAAAAAAAGGATTGAACTAAAATAAATAATTGAAAGAAAACACTAATCAAATAGAAAAACATTGAGCCAATTCAGTATGTGATTATGTTCCGTCTGTGTGTTTTGGCCCAAAATCCACTCGCATAAGCAAGTCAGGACTGAGCAGACCACAAATAAATGTGGTAGACAAATCCATTTGATTCTGAGCTAATCTAATATATGAGATTCCTGTGCAGACAATTTCAGTCCATCTCAGTGGAAACAAAAGGTCCAAGCTTGAAACAACACCCCAGCAATCTGACCACACAGAGCCACATATTAAACCTGCTGTCTGTTAAAGTTTATTACATATGATGGCTTAGCAACTTAATTCCTGGGTTATTAGTCACTCATCTCTCACTTAGTCACAATTACTCATATTCAAGACTCATGTTTTGTCTACATCCTGCAGCTGGTGGAATGAATTATGTTCCTAATGAGAGAGAGTGCAAGCATGAGGGAATACCTCGGAGTCCAGGGAAGAGAATGAACTCAGTAAAGGGTTTCCCTTTTTCAACATTTTTTGTGTGTTCCTCAGGTCACATCTAGAACCTCATCTATTTTTCCAATATTGTCATTTTACTTCCTCTGCCAGACGTCTCTCGAATGGATTTAATTCCACACGACCTAGGCTTTTTAAAACGGAGTAAATTACACTGTCAGATCAAAAGTATACGGACACCTAATCATCAGTACAGTATCTGGATCTTCTCCAAACCACTGCGATAAACACGGAAGGACAGATTTTAACAGGTCGTCTTTGTGTACTGTAGAATTACATTTTCCTTTTACTGGAAATAAGACGTCCAAACCTGTTCTAGCATGACAATGCCACTGTGCCCACAGAGTGAGGTTTGTGAAGTAATAGTTTGCCAAGGTTCATGTGTTTTGAACATGTGTGGAGCTCATAGTAGAGTGGAGGTTATTGTAGCAGCAAATGGGAAATAAATTGGAAGTGGGATGTTCAGCAAGACCATTTGTAATAAACTGGTGTCCAAATACTTTTGGCCATTTAGTGTATAATTATATCCCAAAATACAGTACCAAGAGGCATCACTATGGTGGTGGTGACGACTATGATAATGATTGCTGTTATTATTGGTATCAGTAGTATCAGTAGTGGTAGTAGTATTAAAGTTTTTTACATCAATTAATTAAAAGTATTAACTTTAAGTATTTTTGCAAGGAGATATAAAGTAGATTTTATTTTAACAGCTTGCGTTTGCAGATCGTCGTTCCAAATGTATGCTGTTTACTTTTCTGATTAGAAGTGATTCCTAATCACCTGTTTGAGACATTATTAAATAGACATTATTAAAATAAATACCAGATTTACAACCTCACAAGATGAGTTTTGGCTACAGGGTACAGTTATAGCAGTAATTCTGCATTAGGTGCTTAACAGCAAGTTCAATCACATCCGCCCCAAACAATTTAGTTCCTGCAGGTAAATTTGCAACCACATGTGTCTACGAACTTCATATTACACTGTGACTCAAGCCTCGCTACTGGAATGCTTTTAGTGTCATTTCTGTCAGAACACTGACCCCCTGAGGAGAAAGTGTAGTGCGTGCCAAGTACCATATATATATATACATTTGGAGCCTCCTCCAATGTTGATGTTGTTGGTCTTTCGTCCTCTCCCATCAAAGGGTCACCATGGCAATAGCAACTTGGCACAGATTTTATGCCGGATGCCCCTCCTGACACAACCCTCTCATTTTATCCAGGCTTGGGACCGGCACTGCATCCAGTGGCGGAGGTTTGGGCATTAGGTGGAAACTGAACCCAAGCATTCCACCTTCCACTGAGCTGCCAATGCCTACTCCTATAGAGGATTATATATATATATAAACACTACCGTTCAAAAGTTTTAGATCACTTTCTAACTCCATGATCGTTTCAGATTTTTATTTCTTTCTACATTGTAAAGGAATGCATTAATCTCCTTTGAACAGTTAATGGTGAGATGTGTCTGCTACTTATGCTCTGTAAAGACTTCATAACGCCTCTAATCTGAGGTGCTGTTAATTGGTCATTTTTCAGGCTGATAACTCTAAATGAACTTCTCGTCTGCGTCAGAGGTAGGTTTTGGTCTCGCCCTCCTGGGATGGCCTTCATGAGAGCCAGTTTCATTATGGTGCTTGACGATGGATTTTGCAAATGCACTTGACAATACTGTTCTTGCAAGAACTATTACAGAAAGGTTGACCTCTGTGTCTTAAAATAACAACTAAGTGTTTTTTTTCTTGTTGTTACATAATTACCCAATCCCATATGAGTTATTTTATAGTTTTGAAATCCCCAGTATTGTTGTAGAATGTAGAAAATAAATTACTTAACAAAAACAAAGAAATTTGCAAGTGATCTTTTTGAACGGTAGTGTGTGTGTGTGTGTGTGTGTGTGTGTGTGTGTGTGTGTGTGTGTGTTTTTTTTTCTTGTGTATAAAACAATTCTGGCTGAGTTGGTGACTCTGAACCCACCGCAGTCGTTCCTGTGAACGTAAATCAACAGATAACCTTTTTAGAACAGATGCATTGTCTGTAAGAACTTGTGCACACAATCATTCATAAATACCACTTGCACATTACAGGAACTTGGCTGTGAGTTATACCACACCCCTACTGTATATACTGTATTCCTGCTGTCACTCCAAATGATTTTTACATGAGGGACATGAAGGAGTTTCTGGGAGGCCAGCAATATATGCAATTAGCAGGCAATCCAATCATGGCTCTGGCGTACTGAGAAAAACTTTCTACTTTGACAGTGCACTAGTGAAACCCTGGGATCAGTGCATTAGTTTAGCACAGAATAATACAGAGAAATAAAAGTAGTTTTTACTCTCATAACTGTGTTCTGCATATAGTTAAAAGTTCAAATGTGTTTGTGTGTGTCCTTCTCATAATTTTTATTATTTATAACACGTAATGCTTATTGGTCATTTATTTTATTTTTTACATTATATTCATCCTTTTATTACTAATAGCCAGTTTTATTTCATAAAGTCCTATATTTAATTCTAACCTGTAATATTTTTGTGCGAGCACTTGCCAAGGCAAATTCCTCACATGTGAAAACACGCTTAGCTAATAAAGCTATTGCTACTGTACAGATAAGAGAAAATATTTCCACTTGATTTAATGGGGTTAAAACATTCCAAGCTATTGGTACTGCATAGCTGAATGGTGATGTGTCTGATAAAGTCTGCCTACACAAAGGGGAATCCTAAACTATAGATCTTTTTTGATTTAAAAGTCATTCTTTGTTTTATGGCTTCTCTTACAGTTAGGCTTCCTATGGCACTGCACATTTAGAGGTCAGCGTGTGAAACCCCCCTGAAAACTGTCATTCAGTAGACTGTCAAAAGCCTGCTGTGTCCACTACAACCGTACGACTATCCTCCTTCTTCGCACATATTTTACTGTGGCCCTCTTTTCAGCATATGTTCTCTTGAATGGATGACATCCTTGGACCTGGGTGGTCCATGTTAGATGTGACCCTATTCTGACCCTGGCTTCGTCACACTCGGAGCAGCTGGATGTCCGTAATGAACTCTCAGGTCCACAGGGCAAGCTGGGTCACTGCACAGAACAGGCCAGACTATATTGTGTCTTCATACTGGGTTCCAACAAGGTGGACATTATTGCATTATGATCTGAAAGATATTTCATTCGCTTATGAAATGTCATATCACAAGCAATTTCTAGTAAATGGTTTGGCGGTGGTGAATGACACATTTTTGTAAAGGCATATATTTTGTTAAATGATTCTGTTGTCTAGGTTTCAAGTAATAGATCTAAAGGACCACCCTGACTTTGTCCCACTCAGAGCAACGTCCCTGAGCTATGGTATGTTCCACATAAAATATTGGAACACAGCACCACTCAGTGGCAAGAGCATGAATGCAGTGCTGAGGAGATAATGCAATTTTTTTTTTTTTTATGGCACTTCTTTTGCCTTCTGCCTTTAAACACTTTAAATTCGTGCCACCCTCAAAATACTGTACATCACAGATTTGTACTGTATTAATGCACTGCTTCTAACGCTGTGTGAGTTTTTAGGATTAGAATTTACAAGAGGCACTTACTGTTTATACTGACTGTTCATACATGAGCTGCTATAATTTAAGTTGTCTAACTTGTTTTGTGCATTTTTGTGCAATTTTGTTAATTAATATAATTTGTAATTATTTCCAAGTGATATTACTACCTCTGGCAGGGTAACAGTTATTCGGCCACACCACAACAACTCATTATTGTCCTGATTTTTTAATTTATTTTTGTTTTTTTATTCAATTATTTATTAATTTTTTATTTATTTAGCTGTGAAACCATGTGTTTTTTCCCTTATCCAGTAGATTTGCTACTGACTTATTGACTAAATATTTTATTTTTGTATTTTCAGTCCAGTGATTCATTTATTGGCAGATCAAACATTATTAAAAGTGAGCTGTTTTCTCATTATGCACATTTTCCAAGTCTAACTTCTGCACAGAAAAGAAATGGAGCAAGAAAGAGCCAAAGTTTTAAAATATTTCCAATAACATACTCACCTTCCTCAAACTAACGCTGCAAACAATAAATTGAAGTTTGTGAATCGACAGCAATAATGTCATTAACTGGGACAAGAAGGGAGTTTTGTGTATAGAATGTAGTGTATAGAATGATTACCAATAGATAAAATGCTCAGAATGGACAAAAAAATACAGGGTATTTAAAAAATAATAATGTAATAGAATGTGGAAAGGGGTTTTTCATGAGCTAATTTAAAAAGTTGAACGTTCATATATTCTAGACTCATTTTATGTAAAGGTAATTATTTTAAGCCCTTTTTGTTTTTTAATTATTATTTGATTTGTTTAATCATAATAAATATGTGTAATAAGTAATGATGAATATTAAAGAATAAATAAATAATATTAATAATAACAAATATAAATAATGTGTATCTCCCAGTTGAGCTTAGTATATATAAACCCAATGTGCTAAAACCCAAAATAGTATAAGTAAAAAGAATTAGTCTATGTAACCCCAAAACTGCTGTCATCTGCTGGTGTTGGTCCACTGTGTTTTATTAACATCAAAGTGAACACAGCCATCTATCAGAAAATTTTAGATCACTTCATGCTGACAAGCTTTAAGTAGATGCCGACATCCTTTCCCAGCAGAATGTAGTACCTGCCCGCAGTGGCAAAAATACCAATAATACTGTAGTTTGCTGACCAAAATATTAATGTACTTAACTGGCCAGCAATCTCATCTGGCCAGAACCCCATAGAGAATCTATGGGCTGTTGTTAGGAGAGAGATGAAAAACATCCAACAACACAGATGAGGCTAAGGCTGATATCAAAGCAACCTTGTCCTCAACAACACATCAGCAGTACCACAGACTGAGCCTCATGCTATGGCACACTGATGCAGTAATTCATCCTAAATAAGCTTGACCAAGTACTGAGTGTAGAAATTACTATTCTTCTTTCAGAAGCTGGACATTTCTGCATTGTAAATCCTTTTTTGGTTGATCTTAGAAAATATTCTAATATTTTGAGATGAAATAAAAACAAAAAACAAATTTAACTTTACATAAAATTAATCGAGAATATACGAGTGTCAACTTTTTAATGAAATTCTGAAAGAAAATCTTTTTTTTTCACCTTTTTTTTGTTGCTGTTGAGACAACCTGTATGATGTACACAGACTAAATGAGGGACATGGCAATATGCCTTAACTTACTAATGAGGTACTTTTGAGGGATATGCAATTTTTTCTGTGTTAAAACAATGTGGTGTGTTAACAATCTAAATAGTTAATTGCATACAGATTTGACAGGATTGCATGTGTCATGAAAGTCACCTTGAGCTAAAAGCCCTTCACCTTTGTAAGATCCTTTGTTTCTCACTGCAGGAATGTCCATCTGGAGAAAGTCGCGACAGTCAGCACTCTGTAAGTGGAGAAAAAGCTTTGTTCTTTGTGCAGACAGGCATGACTTCACCTGTGTGGATTTGAAAAGGAGCTGGTATCTACCAGATCCAATAATCCAAGACGTGGCTTTTATTTAGGAATTATTATTATTATTATTATTATTATTATTATTATTATTATTGAGAACACTGTTGCAGGTTTTGTTTTTTATACTAATGCATTAGTGATAAAATAACATGTTGAACTTACTAACACTAGGAACATTATAATAATAATAATAATAATTATTATTATTATTATTATTATTATTATTATTATTATTGTTGTTGTTGTTGTTACATTCTCATTGTGTAATATAAACTATTGATCTTGAAGGAATAAAATATGAACTAACACCAATTTTAGTATGCTGATTTTAAGTAAGCCACCTTGATGGCCACTAGAGGGGGCTTTAACTTTAAATATGTGATGAGGTTTTTTTTTATTGTTTCAAATATAGTATGTGTAACTATGTTTCTGAGCATAATCTAAAATATAGATATAAATACAATAGAAAATGCAATATAAATTCATTAACTGCACCATAAGGGGCTTAGCCAATGTAAAACATTGGTAGATACAATTCTGCTTATGGCTTTGTCCTCATATCCACATCTGCACAGGTCATGGACAGGCTAATAGACTTAATGACTTTTATTCATTATCAGTACTCTTTCTATGAATATGACCCTTTTTTATTTAACCTCACTTTACCCTACAATATCAGCTAATCAAAAAATATATTATTGTATTATACTAAGAAGCTAGTCCTGTTCCTACACATGTGCAGAGTAAATTGCTAGGTTAAGGAGAATGTCAAGGATCTCTGCAATATTTACTCAAGGTCCTTACACACTGCCACAATGACTTTCAGTGATAGTAAAAAAAAGTGTTACCTTATCGTTATCTGTAAGTAGCTCATCTCTCAAACTCCATTCACATTGTGTATTTGAGAAAATAGAAGACTGGAAACTGTTTTAGTATTACACAGGTCTAAGTTTGTACAGTACAATTGCTTGCATGGTTTCAAGGCGGGGAAGAAATACAGCTCGGATGAGTTGCAAGTCCATCACCTTGTACCATGCACACACACTCATCACACCTGGGTTTAAATGGTAGCAGGGAGTCCACCCTCTGGCATGATTTTTGGGAGGTGGGAAGCAAACATAGACCTTTATAAAATTTTGGACAGACATTAACTCAGGCTCAGCCTCAAACCAAGGACTCTGGAGCTGTCAGGCAACAACGCAGCACTAAGCCACCTTAATCAAATCTGTCTGATTTGCATTGTGTTTTGAGTATAAATACATTTCTAACACACACCTGGCTTTATGAAGTAGCCTGTCCACCTCATTTGCTCCGTATGTCTGTGCAGGTTACAGGGTTTTAATACAATCATTTTCATTCAAATTAGAGTAAGATCTAAATTCTTGTTTTTTTCTGTCTATTTAATAGTCTGAAAAGGTGAGATTCAAGGTTTTGTTCGTGACACAGAAACTAACAGCGAATAAAAGGACTTAGTCACTCAACATCTACTGTATACCACTTAATCCTCCTGTATTTACTGAAGGGGTTGCGGGGGGCTTGAAGACTTAGGGCACAAGTGACAGTGCAAATCACCAAGTCACCATGTTGCCAGATAAAAGGTCATTATTAAATATAATTCAACAATGCAGGTGAAAGCTCTTCCCAATCGAACAGTTTGTTTCTTTTACAGATATACGCAGATTAGGCTAATTGACATGTCCAAATTGTCCATAGTTTATAAGTGATAGTTAATATGTGTGCTTATTTCCTCTGCAATGGATTGGTATACCATGCCCGAGGCCCTGTGTTATCTGGGATAGGCTCCAGGCCTCCCACAACCCTGTACAGGACAAGCAGTATATAAAATGAGTGAGTAAGTGTGAATATGAGTGAACCTAAAGTAACCATCAGGTAGGAATATAGAACGTCTTTAAAGGACATCTTCAGGACAAAAAAAAAAAAGATTCAGTTGTTTGTCACATGTACCTTACAGCACAGTAAAATGAATTTTTCGCAAAATTAGAACGTAGGGTCAGCCAAGATACAGAGCCCCTAGAGCAGAAAAGGGGTTAAGTGCCGTGCTCAAGGGTTCAACAGTGGCAATTTGGCAGTGCTGGGGCTCGAACTCCTAACCTTCCAAACAGTAACCCAGTAACCCACAGCCTTAAAAAAAAAGGTAAGGTCTTAGAACAATTTAACATGCTATAATTTTCTCAGGAAGTACTGAAAGAGAAAGTGCCTGAATGACCTCTATGTTGCTTTAAAATGCCACTTTGATAGCAGGCTGTCTGGCTGTTCAATCCCAGCTGCAGTTCTGGGTGCAGACGTCGCTGTCGTGCCAAACACTGCAGCGAGATGCTATTTCTGTTTCCATTGCTCACAGGTGTCCTGAAATGGCTCCGTCTTACAGACCCAACTTAATACCAAATCAACGCCGTTTCATAGGGTTCATCCCAAATAAATATCAATTTGGCCATTACATCAACTAAGGACACATTAAGTCTCAACTTTTATTCTTTAATAATACTTTAATAAATAAGGTTTGGAAGGTTTACAGTGTAGAACTTTCACACTTGAGATCCTATAAGGTTAATAAGGCCTGTTTTGTTAAATTCCACTTTATGCTGTGTATTTTCAGTCTCGTGTATTTAAGGGCATTTATTGCCTATTTATTCTTCCTATTGTTTTGTTTAGAATCATTAAGATGAATGCATAGAATTCTTAAGAAACAGAGTATCTGTATATCATGAAATATGAAATACTTATGGGTACAAAATTGTATTACACTCACTGCAAACTTTTGATGGTTTTTTTTACATTAGCAGTCAGAAGTTTGGACACACTTTCTAAATGCATGGTATTTTCTAATTTTTATTGCTTTCTAGATTGTAAAGCAATCCCGAAGGAATCTGAAATATGCAAAAATCTTCTTTGAACACTTGATATTTGTACTATATGTCTGTACAGGTAATAGGGTTGTCATACAAGCATTTTCATGCAAATTGAAGTAAGATCTAAACTAATTCATTATTTCAATCCTGACACATTAACTCTTTACACAATACAGGCAATTTGGGAAACCAATCAGCCCAATCTGCATGTGTTTGGACTGTGGGAGGAAACCGGAGAACCCAGAGGAAACCCACCAAGCATGGGGAGAACATACAAACCGGACCCTGAAGGTGCAAGGTGGCAGTACTAACCACTAAGTCACCATGTCGTCAAATAAAAAGGACATTATTAAATATAACTAAACAATGCAGCTATTACCAGAGGAAAATTAGTTTATTCATTCATTCTTCTCCATACTTGCAACTGACCTGGTACCTATCCCAAAATATCCTCATTCAGTCTTTCCTTATTTGTGTTTTTTCTATATTGTAAAGCAAATAACCACTGACTGTTGTTGTTGCTTAATTACCTAATGCCATATGTATTTCTTCATGGTTTAAAAAAAAAAGTATAATATTATCATGGAATGTGAAAAATAAATCCAAACTTGTGTCCAAACTTTGGACTGGTACTATAATGACAAACCAGTGAGTATTGAGTTAAAAGTCATGTCACTTTTATCAGAGTTTCTTAACATACAGTAAGTGTAAGTTTTTCTTTAACTGCATTTAAATGCATTTAACTGCATTTTTTTTTATGATATATTAATAGATCTTGTTAGCAGCAGTTAATGATAGTGATGCTGATGGCTGCTTGGATAAGGTAGAAATGATTGTGCAAATAATTACATGGTTTGGATAAGTAACCATTGATATATTGCTATAGTTCTTCCCTTCCTTGAAACCATGGTGAGGGATGCAAGCAGTTGCAGTGTACATACGTAGACCTGTTTAATACTAATCCCATTCTCACTCTTCTACCGCACATAATATTCAACTGCAGTTAAGTTATTGTCAGGTAATCCACATGAAAAACTTGATGTCATATGATTGTGAACAAATACAGTTCACAGAGCAGTTAAATACACCATTAAAATGGAGTGCCATTACCTCATTGCATGGTTAATGCTTTTATCTCTACCAAACATTCGACTTTGAGCCTTTTTCAAAAGTAAAAGTTTCCTATAAAAAGATAAACTAAAAGAGACAAGGTGCTAGAATTAAGTGTATGATTGGACAATAAATATGCAGCGTACTGCACTGTAATAAACACACAGGAAAACATGAGGATGAGGGTTCAGGCAACTGTGTAACATATTCGTCCAATAAATTAGCAATTCTGTACAAAGCATATGAATATAGTCATAAATAGAAGTCAATGAATGTCTGCTAGGATGAGTTTGCTAAGGAACACATCACAACTCAGGATATCTTGAAAAGGATGCATGCTTGAAAATAAGGTATAAGGTGTACATAGTACTGTGTAAGTTTCAGTTCCACTTGTAATTGTGTGTTATATGAGAGAGGAAGATAAAATAAGAGAGGTAAGGGTAGAGGAGGAAAATATGGGGTTTCTCAGACCTACAATGATCGCTTACTGGCATAATTAAACAGTAGAGGCCGTCTGAACCTGCTTAGCCCATAATTATCCACACAATCTCAGAAAAAAGGTACTAAACCCTGGGTATGCCTTTTGTTCCTTTAAAGTATACTGTACATTCTACATCAACAGGTGCATGTGGTGCAAAGCTTTAATATAAAAAGTATGGTTAATGTTGGTTTGGTAAAATGTTCCTTAAATCAACCAAGCGTTCTTCATGGTGCAACTATTCAAATCTCAAATGTGTATAATATATTTTAAAATTTTTATTAGAGCCAAAGTTTTTAAGTACTTTGAATTTACACAACAGATTGTAAAATTGTTGATGTTTGTAACCCATTCAAGTGAATAAAGTACAATATGTGGTACAATATACAATGTGGCCTCAAACCTCTAGGGTTTGGGGTTTAACTCTCACCTTTAGTATGCATATAGTGTGCCTGTACCCTGCAATTGGTTTGCACCCCATCTCTAGAATGTTCCTGTCTTGTGGTCGGAGCTCCCTGGGATAGGCTCCAGGCCAGGGAGAGCAGTGTAGAAAATGTAGATAATCCCTACAGGATAAACAATGCAGAATATGAATAAATAAATGCGTTTGATGAAGGTGGACTGTAATTTTTATCACTGTGGCAAAATGAAAGAGAACAAAACAAAAAAACAAAAACAAAGCTAAAATCCTATTACAACACTTTGAGAGAAACAAGAAACCCCTCATCATTATATAGTGTACAACAAAATTAGTAGCACAACATCTAAAATGGTGCAATTAGAATAATTATATACAGTACATCAAGTATTAAAAAATAAATTAAAAACAGTAGACGGCAACACATTTTTGCACAAACTGTGTAGGTGAGTAGTTTCTTCGAGGCATATAGAGGTAGATAAGTAAGCAGTGGCTGCAGACGCAGATTATATCACCAGCCATGACATATTCTCATGTAGTGAAATTATGATGGGCCTGTATATAATAACATTGCAATTAAATATAGACCTATCATAATTTCACTGCATGACATATTGCACTCATCATGTAGTGAAATTATGATAGATCTGTATATAATTCAACTGACCCATGCAATGTGTGTCTATGCACACAAAATATTACAAAAGTCATATAGTATTGCACTGATCATGTGTTAGTTAAACAGGTCTTATGGATGGCTTAGTTGTTAGCACTGTCATCTTGCAGTCTCCATGTTCTTCCTATGCTTGGTGGGTTTCCTTTGGGTGCTAATTTGCATTCCCAAATTGATTGTAGTATGTGTGTGCTGGCACCAATTTGTGTTCCATGCCTTATGCACAAAGTCTCCTGGTATAGGCTCCAGGCCCCTGCAACGCTGTATACAGGATAAAGCGGTAGAGATGGTTAAGTGCGTGAGGTCTCTAACCAGTGCTTCTAAACATTTAAACAATATTCACGTTTCCAGGTGACACATGTATATGCATATATTGCATATTAAATGTAATATATGCATACATGCATATTAAAGGTAAAAATACTGACAAGGTACGTGCAGTTTTATTTCTGTTTGTGAGATGATTATTATTGTATAAAACGGCAGGTGAGGGACAAAGAAAACAAAACTGTCCCGGTATTGAATAATAACGTTGTTGTTCCGGTTCTATACACATTCAAGTAGTTTGCACTTTGCGTGCACGTACGGTAAGACGACCTCGAAACGGGAGGCGGGAACGGGCAGGAGCGCTCCCGCTCCAGTTCGCCAATGAGACGCGCGCGTCGCATATACCCGCCACTTTGAGCGCGCTCGAGCGGAATTACGGCACAGACCGCACACAGTGTGTGTACAAACATGCGGGGATTATCAGCTGTGTTCTCCGGAGTGAGGCGAGCGGCGCAGGGGACTAATAGAAACGGAGACAACTAGAAATAAATGTGCGGCGCGTTGCGTCGCGCGTCTCGTCTAGCTCGTGGGTTTTTCTTTCTTTCTTTCTTCTTCTTCTTTTTTTAACTCGGGGTCTCGAGAGAAATAACAGCAGCCATGGAGAAGCGCGAGCAGCAAGTGAAGGGGACATCGCGCAAATCCAAGGCCACTAAGCACAAGGATAAAAAACGAGCCGTTGGCAAAGCGTTTCGGAAGAGGTCGTTTAAATCGGTCGGGAGTTTCGTGGCGAAGATTTTTAAAAGTTTAGGCGCCTGGACTCAAGGCAGGGACGCGGCCGACGCGCTGGACGCTGAAGACGATGACGGCGGGTTCCGGGTCGGAATGCCGTGCACGAGCTTAGCGACCGGGAGAGAAGACGAACGCGAGCGTTTGGTGAAAACTTCGACGCTGCAGTCGCGCGCTTCGGTAAGAGAGAGGCTTTCGTTGTGTTACGGAGACAAGACTCCCGGCGTCCTGGGGCTGAAGAATCACGGCAACACCTGCTTCATGAACGCCGTGGTGCAGTGCCTGAGCAACACCGACCTGCTGGCGGAGTACCTCGGTTTGGAGCAGTATAAAACGGATATTGGTGAGAGCATCATGAATCACGCGAAGAAAGTCAGGAGTGAAGACGCGCAGCTCGCGCAGGGAGAGGTGACCGAGCAGTTGGCGGCGCTCGTGAGGGCGCTCTGGACGCTCGAGTACACACCGCAACTCTCCGTGGAGTTTAAGGTGACACATGAAATTACTTTTTCATTCTCCTTCAAAAGAATGCGTAGGCTTGTATTAGTGAACGGTGTACGTTTTATAACTTCTGATTGCTTGCTTGTCACTGGAATAGGCAACTAGAGGAACTGTGGAATCTAATCAAACAGGAAGTCGTCGGTAAAAAGAAAAGTATTGTGCTGCATTCCACAGGAGAATGCTGTCCACAGCTGACACACACTAAACGCTTTTGCAGTATGCGGAAAGTCAGGGATCTGTCAGTCACGTGGGTCAGATGCGCTCGTGGACTGTGTTACCTCAGAATTGCGTTAGACTGCTTCTTTTATGTGCAGACGTTTTTTTTTTCCTCTCGGTAACTGTGACCAGAAACCTGAACAGTTTCGACGTTTAACGCCAGGAAATGATGCAATGGGGCGACAGACAAAGTCAGATTTCAGCCAGTCAAGAAATACTTAAGCTGTAATGTAACGTAATTAGGCTGGAATGATTGGGTAATTAGCATAAAAAGACAGTTTGCTCATCTTGATCGTGCATGAAGCTCATAAGGAGTACAGTATTAAAGAGCTGTTATAAGAAACGAGTATCCTCAATACAGTTCAGAAATATTTCACATTATTCAAACAGTAGATTGCACAAAATTACCATTATAAATATTCCAAACACAAAGAGATTCATGCATTAATGTTTTTCATTGGCTTCTGCTGATGACCTTGTGGTCCTTGGTTCAATCCACGTGTTTCCCCCAGATTTCACACAAAAGCCAGCTTGGTGAATTGATTGTATTCATTTCCCCAGATGTAAATGAGTGTGTGAGTAACTTGAGTGTGTGCATAGTGTTCTGCAGTATACTGGAGTCTCATACAGGATGTTTTATTTGCCTGTCACCACCATTGTTTGCCCTGTGTAAATGAAATTATCAAGTTGTTGGATTCAGTAGACCACAGTAAAGGTCTGGCATTGTATTTAAATATTTGACCATAGTAGTATATTGTCTCGCTATATTTGGTAATATTTGTTTTGAAGTTTGAGAGAGGTTGAGGTAATGTTTTCCAATTCCTAAGTGCTAAGATACCAAAAGGCCTGCCTTCAATAGTGAACAGTCTAAATTTTAAGATAATTACGAGTCCAGTGTCGGAGGACCTCAAGGAATCTGCCCAGGTGTAAGGATAAAAGAGCTCAAAAAGTATTAATGGTGAAAGCCATTTAGGACTTTATAGGTCACAAGCAGGAGTTGCATTGGATCTAGGCTGAAAGTGAAAGCCAGTGTAGCTCATAAACAAAGCTGTGAATCATAGGTAGGCTCTCAAGTAAAATTTTTGGCCATTGCAATTTTTTTTACTCTCATCATTTCAGCACTAATGTTTACTGCTTAATTTTTTTAAGCAGCTATTTTTAAGGAATTTAAATCTATAATATTTAACATGGCACGATGGCTTAGTGGTTAGCACTATGACTTGTACCTTTCAGAGGTGGGGTTCGATTCCCGCCTCAGATCTGTGTGCATGAAGTTTGCATGTTCTACCCGTGCTTGCTGTGTTTTCTCCTGGTACTTTGGTTTCCTCCCACAGTCCAAAGACAATCAAGTTAGGCTTAGTGTTCCCAAATTTCACATAGTTGGGGAAATGACAATCGGGCATTAAGCTGGCAGCCAGACCCATTAAGTAACTGCCACGGGAACAACAGATACATCTCTGGAAGGGGAAGTATCCGTCACCCGATGTGCCAAATGGCACTTGGACGGACCAAAATATTTAAAAAAGGTTAATTAGTTTGAATGTCATGTCTCATACAAAGTAATAATCTTCTGCTCTGCACTCCGGTCCAATAGGTGGCAATATTGCATTAATCGCCTATAAACAGTTTCTATTTTTTACTGTTTAACATTTAAGTTTACAAAAATTATTTAAAAAGAATGAATAAATTCTAAATCGGAAACTGATTCAACGATTCAGACAACAAAAGATCCATTAAATTGCACAACCAAAAAAAACAAAAAAAAAAACAAGCAAACAAAGAAAAAATAATTAACTCATTTACGCATAATCAAGGTAAAATGTTTAATTAATCATGATATTAATTTGAGAGCATAGCATCCAGGACTATTGTTAAATTAGTACTGTGCTCAGATTTCTAGACAACCTACCAAAAGGAAGGGATTATTTGGGAAAAACAAAAAAGCCTCAACATTAAAAGATAGATACCTGCCAGACTTATTGAGTAGTTAACTTAGTGTTAGCTAAGCATTCTGTTTCATGAGAAAAAGTGTGTCAGAACAGAGATAAGCAGTTGGAACATTGTGCAAATCGGACATTGCAGGAAAGATATAATCTAAGACTGCACTTCTTTCTACACTTTTATTGCCTTAGAAATAACATTTCGCCTACTGCTTTTGGGATAAAGAACATAAAAGATTGAGCATCACAAAGCGGAAATAACCGATTTGCCTGTCTGCTAAACTGGGAAAAGTTGTATACTGGGGATTATTTACTATATAAGTTTATCAGGTCTTATTAGGCATTTTTGATTGACTGATATTAATGTGATCTGTCCAAAACTCATTTGTATTTATTTTAAGACTTAGCTGTTTTGTCTACCATAGAATTTGAGGTCATCAAGTGTCTACATACATTGAGTTGGCACGGCTCCTAGCGCTATAGTCTCTCACCACCACAAACCTTGAACAAATTCTTGTACACAGCCTACTCTTTTACTGAGGATAAAATAAGTTTCTACATCCAAGCATTTATCTGAGATTGTATTTAATAAGATGAAGTCTCAAAAGTTTGGGCATGAATGTGATTTGTATATGTTAAGTGATAATAAGACAAAAGCTTGTTTAATATCAGATTTTATGATGTTATGAAATTGGTAAGGCAGCTTGCCTCAAATCATAACAGATTTCTTCCATAAATATTAGCGTGACGTGCATCTTAGCTATCATCACATCTAGTTTCACAGAATGAATCTTGGAGTTTTTTTTTTCCCTGATTTTTCCAGTATTTTTTGTGGCGCTAACTGGTACATAAGCACATTTACTAGCATCAGCATGTTCTCCAGGGGAACAGTCGTAAGCACTCAGCGCTCTCGAAGTTTGAATGCCATTTAGGCCATCGATTGCGTATTAATTTTGTTTTAAAGTTGTTTTTGCAAAATGTGCAAAAGGCTGAAAGGGGCATTTATTTAATGTTTCTCATTTATTTAATCTCCTCATCATGTAATCAACATTGTTCCAACATTATTTCATTGAAGTAATTGTAACTATCAAAAACAAACTGATACCATCGTTGTCCTTAACATTGCCAAATTAACATCAAAACATTTTGACAATGAAATATTTCATTTCAGAAATATGAGTCAGTGAGAATAGGGTCAGGGCTATGTGGAGGCCATAGGAATTCTTCCACTCCAACCTTGGTTGACTTTAGAGCACAGAAGCTGACTTTAGAGCACAGGGTGGAACAGGTTTGGGTGAAGGGAAACCTTAACACTACGGTATACAAAGGCATCTTGGACAATTGATTACTCAATTATTTAATTCAGTCCAGTTGTATTTATGTAACACTTTTAACAACACACATTTACACAAAGCTGCTGTATAAAAAATAAAAATCACAAATATAAAATAAAATTTTAAGAAATTAAGAACCACATAGGTGGTCAGATTTCCATAACGATATCCATAATGATATCCATAACGTTTGCGTAAAAGGAGTCAATCTATTTATTTGACTTTGTGTTACTGTTCCTATGCACGCACTTTGGGGTTATTTAAGGTCTGATTGTATGAGATTGATCACTAATATTGCATGATCTAACAGTTAAGAAGTGTTAATTAGACCAGCAGTTACAGTGATTTACAGTTATTCATTTAAAGCTTAGGGTGATAGTTTTGCCTTCTGCACCCTAGGTTGCTTTCTAATTTGGATGAATGAGGTAAATGGGAGGAAAGCCATCCCTATGCCTCTTGGGAGTATGCAAATGCTGCCTGCTTCGGTAACTGTGTCCTAAATATATTAAAGAGGCAGTAAAGTTTTCATTATAACTATATTTTTTCTGAGAACCAAATAGACACGTTCAGATCTTGTCGGGTTTATTTTCCTCTCAGACTGCATTTAGCTTTTTATTGAAAAAAATGAAGAATCTTACCTGTTTTCTTCAAATCTTTAGATGACTGCAGTATTTATATTAAAGTGCTTTCCCTCCATTTGTGCTGTGTGTCAACTGATAGAGTGTCAGATTTGGAGTCCAATTTCCCCTGTTTCATGATTTCTCATTACTAAGCCTAAAGAGCCATGCTGCAAGACATGCCTTCATTCATTTGGTGTCTAAATCCTTTACAAAACAGGCAACTGCTTTGTGCTGAATTCCCTGGCATTGACCATCCGGAGGATGCAGCGTCTGCCTCGGACATCCACTATCCTGACTGTGCAGCGTCGCCGACACTGCATGTTCGTCTGGCAGATTCAGATCTTGATTCACAGTCAGATCACATCCAATGTCTACTGATAAACATAAGAAATCAGTCATAGCTGTTTTTCGAATTGGCAAAAGCGGACTTGCTGAAATTAGATTCAGGAGCTGAGATCGCACTCAGTCAAGGCCTGTGTACCAGTACCTGTGACAGGGAGTCCTTATAAACCAATGATTCATCATCTTCTTATTGATTCTTTTTTGATTCGTCAGAGCTGACATTGATGTAGCAGGTGAAATGGCATGTTTAACTCCGGACTCAGTGATATATAAAAATGGGTCTGGGACGATGCCTTCGAAGTCACAGGCACTGGCAGACTCTTAAAATGGTGGCAGGCATTAAAATGGTGGCACATTCCAAAAATGCTCTTTTAAACAACTTAAATCCACTGTGACATACTGCAAATAGTTCAAAAGACTGTTGGATTTGGTGATTCATGCATTAACAGCTAATATAATAGATCATGAGCAGGTCAGGCTCAATCCATTGCCACTGATTGCTCCATCATGTAATTGGTGCTCTCAGCAGACAAAGAGGCGACACTCTACAGATCTGGTTTATGAAGTAACACCAACTTGTGTAGGGTCTCTTGAGCTTAATGAATGCCTTGGACATGAACTAGAAGTAAGTTGTCTTTAAGAAATGGACTGACCCTGTAATTTAAACCTCCCTCTTTATCCTAGGGTTCTAGCTTACTTTAATTTTCGTTCATTTAATACGTACCATCATAAGAGCTGAGATGAGGTAGTAGGAGTGGCTTTATAACAGAATGTATGAAATACTGAATTACATGCTCCAGATTTGTACTTTACTTAATATCAGCTTTGTTAGAGCACAGTTTATATTTAATCAGCTTGTATGATGGTTTACATGACACAATGAGAGCATTATAAATGAGGGAGGGGGTTAGTTAGGGTTGAAGAGTATAAACTGCTGATTCAAAAGATTGCTGAATTGCTGTATAAGCAACTAAATAATATGCTGTATTTTATTTATGTTTTGTAGGGCAATTATTCACTATACATGACTCTGATTTTTATACTCTTAATACACTGTTTCTGTGTGTATGTTTGTGTGTGTGTGTGTAATATATATATATATATATAGTGTATATATAAAATCACATGCTCTTAATGTGATCATTTGTGCCATTATTTGCAGTTAGCCTACTAAATGCAAACTTTGAAAACTAAATGCTATTTTTAATAGTTACATATTGTAATTTCATTTGCATCACAGTGTCACAATATTTGCGTTGTGTGTTAAATCATGTAGCAATACATCAGCCCATCTACAGTACATAATTTTTTGAAAAGTTTTTTCTTTTTCATAATTTAATTTAAAAAAACGAAACTCATATTCTGGATGAGTAAAATATTTCAAGCCTTTTTTGGTTGATTTTTTTTTGATAAGTTTATAGTTCATAAAAATAAAAAATCCAGTATCAATATCACTGTACATCATTATGTCTGGTTCAGTACACACAAGCACAATCTGTCTTGACACCTTTCTAGAAGATGATCACCAACATCTTTCACAAGGAAGGTCATCGCTGAAAGGACTGGCTGTTCACAGAGCGCTGTAACGAGACACTTTTATGGAAAGTTGATTGGAAGGGAAAAGTATGGCAGGAAAATTTGCACAAGCAACAGTAACTTGGAAGAGCTTCACCAGAAGTGGAGTTAGGCTGGAGTCAGTGCATCAAGAGCACAGATTTCTTCAGGAAATGGACTAGTGTCCTAGTATTGAGCCACTGCTGAAAAAGTGGCTCACTCCTTACCTGGGAAATGAAGAATAAGAACTGGACCATTTCTCAGTAGGTCTAAAATCCTCTTTTCAGATCAACTAAAAAATGTAATTTAATTTAAAAATTAAGGTACCAGAGTCTGGAAGAAGAGTGCAGAAGCACAGAATCCAAGAAGCTTTAAGTCTAGAGTGAAGTTCACTAGTCGATTATGATTTCAGGTGTCATGCCTTCTGCTGGTGTTGGTCCGCTTTGTTTGATCAAGTCCTAAGTCAAATCTGCCAATGTACCTTTCTTATCCCCTGCCCACTGTGCCAATACTACCATTAACTTGTTTGCTGACCCTGATATTACTTGCTTAAGTAGCCAACAAACTCATCTGACCTGAAGCCCTTAGAGACAGGGCTACTGTCAAGAGAAAAATTCAGCTCAGCAACTCAGATGAGCTGAAGGCTTCTATTAAAGCAACCTGGTCTTTAAGAACGTAGCTGCAGTGCCACAGGCTCTTTGATTGCATAAATTAGCACACTTTTCAGAAGTTAATTGATCTTTTAAATTATTAAAATATTTTGAGATACTGGTTTTTTAGTTCATTTTAATTGAAATATTTTACGTAACATGTACAGTAAATAATTTAGTATATATGAGAACTTTTTTTTTTTTTTTATTAAATTCTAAAAGAAAGAACTTTTCCATGACATTTTTCATGACTTTTCTATTTTTTAGACGAACTGTTTATTTAAATAATTAGCATTTTGGCTAACTGTTTTATGACCTGTAGGATTATTGGGTATCAGTCCCACCAGGCCTTGACATTAAAGAATGCCCAGTTATTTTAAATTAAATTGGCAAACATGCTTTCTTTTTTTCTTATTATTAGGACTATTGTGAAAAAAAAAATGCAGAATGTTCTGCAAAAGCTTTAATAATTGTTTACCTTAAATGTGCTGCAGGCAGTGTGTGTGCAATTGTTGGATTTGTAGCATTTATACGCACCAAATACCAAATACGTTCAGTGTGCTGACACGAACTTGTTTATCTGGGGAGTCAGGGAGTCAGATAACCTGTTCACTTTGCAGAATAAGCGACAAATTGCTACCACTTACAATGACAAAGTTGCCTAAGTGAAAGAAAGTTATGTATTTTGTCCACGTTAGGAGCATAGCGTCCTGGCAAATTCAGCGCAAACACATTCATCAGCTACAAAATATGCTTGCTCAGTTCAAGAAAGCACATCATTTACAACCACAGAGATGAAAGTTTGAGGCCAAAGCCTTGAGAGAGGGGTGCTAAAATATATGATATATTAGAAGGCAAGTGTACAGTATACACCCTATACATCTATAAACAAGCTACAAGGCAGATCAGGAGGAAGGCCTTTTGTCCTGCTATTAAATAAGATTAGTTTTATGTTCTGTTTAGTTTCCACGTGAAGCTCCTTGAACAGTTTTATATAGTAAGTAGACTGGATTATGTATGGCATCTGCCAAAAATTAAAATGCACAATGTAAATATACATCAGGAATGGTACGTCTGAGATTACCCTCACACCGAACTTTTGAGGTTACCATTGTCTTAAAACCTCAGCTCAACCTCAGTTTTGCCCCGTAAGGCAATCAATGAGGAATGAGACGTGATGTTGACTGTCAAAAGTGTCTGTGAACGTGAGAATGTGGCCCAACCCACTTCCTAACACTGTACAGTAGGGACTCTGTCACATAACATGGAACCGGAATTACAGCCGAATTCTTAACATACTTGTAAAGAGATAAGAATGTTTAGAGGTTACTCATGAACAGAAACTCAAACAACGCACTTGTTCAGTAAACAGATGACCTGTGAAAGCCTGAGGGGGAGGCTGGACATTTCCTAAGACTTGCATTTTAGTTAACTTCCTGTTTGGTAGAACTTGCTTTGTTTCATGTTTCAGGTACATGGTATCACCTACATCTAAGTGAACTGTGTCACAGTTGGGTCTGAGACGTTTGGGTGTGAGCATGTTGTCTGGTGTTTGTGGTTTGAAAGTCCACTAAACTTATCTTTTCACAGGATTAATGTCTAGTTATGTAGTTTATTTCACACTTCTATACTGGTGCCTTTATTAATACTGATTAGACATATCAGCTATGTTAATGTACACTGCCCACTCAATCAAGATTTTAATATATAATTGATACCTGTAATTGACACAACCCCACCCTACTCTCTCTCTTCATCTCCATGGCGCCCAACCAGCCTCTTCGTCCCTACATAGCCCCACCCCTCTCTGTCTTTATACAGCCCCACCCTTCTCTCCCTTTGTGTCTCCACACAGCCCCACCCCTTTTCCCCCCTCTGTCTCCACACAGGCCCACCCTATCTCTGGCGTCTTCACATAACCCCACCCTCCACTCTCCCTCTGTGTCTTCCCATGTCAAGCCCAATTTTTCCCTCTGCATGTCCACACAGCCCCTCTCTCTCCCTTTGTGTCTCCACATAGCCTCACCCCTCTTTAGCTTTAGATCTCCTGCATCCCCACCCAGCACCGCCCCGCTTTCCCTCTGTGTCTCCAAACAGTCTTGCCCTATCTTTCCCCTCTGTGTCTCCACATAGGTCCCTCCCCGCTGCCCTCTGCATGCGTACACAGCGTTTGTGCATGATTGGCATGCTATGATAAATAAATCGTGCTAGCATGAGCTAGGATTGTCTTACATTTAAATCCTATCTTTGGGTTTGATATTAATCACAGTCTGTAAGGTCCTTGTTAACTGCTCACATGTGCCTTGGACTTCTAATTGAACAGTCCATTTTAATCTAATTGAACTGCTCACATGTGCTTTGGACTTCTAATTAAACCGTCCATTATTTTCATTTGATACATACATAATGTATTAATATTCTGCCAAAAAAATACAGAGATATAATTTAAAGATATCGCCCACCACTATTAAGACTTTTTTAATCAGTCTTAATTATTAGAAATAGATTATCATTGCTCCTGAAAGTTTTTCATTTAAAGCATCAAGTCATATGTTGCTTCATGACTCCCAATGTACATACATCTGCCACAGTGCACCATTCCTGTGTTACACCCAGCATGCTGCGTCGAAGAGGATCAGAAGTTTTAGGTCATGAAATTGCAACACTGTTTATAAGGTGGTGTTTTTATAGCACCATTTTAGATTTTAAAAAAACCTGCCGCCCTGCTCCTGCCCTTTGAAACACATAAGAGTTTATACTTGGGAGTCAGGTCTGAAGCTGTACAGCTCACGTGAAAACCAGGGTAAAAGGGTCAAGTGTATCGTGTGCAAAAAAAAAAAAAAAAAAACTAGGGCTTTAATACAGTGTGGCTGTTGGACAGCTTGACTTTAATAAGAAAAACATTATTTCATTTATAACACTAAGCAATGCTGGATTAATACTCGGGTGAATTAGCATGCAAACGAACATTCATGATTATAACCCCAGTGACTAAATGTAGGTACGAAAACATTTCTAAATCTTAACTGCTCTTTATCCGATTAAGACTGTTAGATGAAGCACTGGGTGACTCACTTCACCCCTGGGAGAGTACAATTTCATCCTGTCAGCTCTGTAATATGATACCCTGGAGAGCAAAGAGCAGCTTTTATGATAATAGCCTCTCATAAGATACACTTATCACATTCACAGTCACAGTCCCATTGTTCCCTTTCTTAATAAGACTATTTTAAGCAGTGACCTATGGGAATTTATTTAAACATTCATAAAATAATCTTTTTTTTTTCACCTTCTTGATTTCCAGGTGAAGAGATCTAATTTTAGCTCAGTTAGTATTTCATTAGGTGCCACTTTCTGCTCGGTGCCTCGATTTATTTTATCCTTTAATGTGAATATGGTGTTTTCGTTTTGTACCGTGTAAAAAATGAGAAGAACAAATCAAAAAAGGTGTAAAATAGGCTCTGCCGTGGCATTTGCGGGGCTCCTGCGTTACTCGGAGTCAGCTCAGCAGGCTGTGTGAATGCTTCAGCGAGGAACAGAGTAGCGTGAGGGGGAGGTGAACGTTTATCGGACTTCAGATGAAGAACGCGTTCTTCCCCAACAGAGCTGCAAATGTCAGACCTTTAGTGTGTAGTTTACTCCCAGAATGTTTGAGGTAATATTTCTACCAGCAAGACAATTTAAAAAATGCTCATAAAACTCATTTGAACTTCGATGATCTAAACCTTTTCTATTATTATTATTATTATTATTTTATTTATTTTTTTATTAATATTTTTTATAAGGTACTTTTGTTTCACATGTCAAAAGTGGCTTCTGCTCTAAAATCAGAACTACACACAGTATGAATCATAATAAATTAAAGTAATATTTAAGTCCCCAGTGTTCATTATTTTTCATTAGGTTGCTCAACAAAGCAAAGAATTTTACACATCAACACAAGTAGACATTTTCTTTTTAATTAGACTTTTGTCACACATTGTTGGTTTAAATTTAGGCTTAAATGTAATTGTTCATTAATTAAACCCAGAGCTAAATCAGTTGCTTGTATGTACCGTATGTGCCATCAGTATGTGTGTTTACATGAACCCTAATATTCATGATAATACAATAATGAGAATAATGTGAGGTGGTGTAAACCGTTGATAAATCCATTCAATAGGTAAATATTACTTGTGTGACACTTGTTCTGATTGTAACCAATTATAATGCAGAAGGCAGGATTCATTGATTTGTTTTATAACTTTCAAACCCCACTCTGGTGGCCTTGGATGCATGGGATCGAGCATTGTCTTGCATCAGTATCATGGTGCTTTTGAATGATTTTGGCTTCTACTGGTACCTCACTAGGACTTCTGGTGTGCAATTTCAATCAACAATCCAGTCATGGGCCTGTTTATTTGGTCCATCCACCAAAATCTTTACATGAAAAATCAGTCTCTGTGTATTTTATTTTTTTGCAAACATTTGCACTTTTTTTTTTTGGTATGCTGGTTTTCGGCCTTTTTTGACCTTGCCAATCATGCAAAGCACTTTGTACCTTGTGCTCCTGCAGAGTCCAAAGAGGTAGCACTTATGGAAGATGATAGCGCTTGAGGCTAAAGGCCTTCTCAGGTCGCTTGTGGTTAATTTTCATATTTTCTTCTAATTTTTTTGTGTTTTCTGTGTCCCTGTGGTCTCTCACTTACATACTGTATCTCTTGACTTTGTGTTGATCATAACCTTTGATCATAATCTTTGCAATTGGAATTTTAGTATAACCCTTGAAACCGGATATTGATTTTAGCTTTTTGATATATTTTAGATATTTATTTTTTACTAAATGCCCAGGTTATCACATATGGAGTTTATTTTCCCTGATGGTACAGACGTGGCGGCACGATGGTGTAATGGTTAGCACTGTCGCCTTGCACCTCCAGGGTCCAGGTTTGATTCTTGTCTCTGTGTGCATGGACTTTGCATGTTCTCCCTGTGCTTGGTGGGTTTCCACGGGTACTCTGGTTTCCTCCCACAGTCCAAAGACCTGTAGATTAGGCTAATTGGCGTTCCCAAATTGCCCATAGTATGTGAGTGTGTGTATGTGTGTGTCCCCTGCGATGGATTGGCACCCTGTCCAGGGTGTACCCTGCCTTGTGCCCTAAGCCTCCTGGGATAGTCTCCAGGCCCCCGTGACCCTGAATACAGGATAAAGTGGAATAGAAGATGAGTGAGGTGAGAGTGAGGGTACAGACATATCCCAGGATTCAAATTGTAAAAGAGTGGTTCTGGGAGCAGTATGAGAAATCATTTTCACACGTGAACTGACCACCACATTGTGTGAGGTAATCAAAGTTAAAAACGATTGATTGAATGAAATATTAGTGTGTGTGACTTTTTTTTGGCCAGGGAGTGTATATATTCTGATTAAATGCTTTGAGGACGTACAGTAAATGCACATCTTATCAGATCAGTGACCATGTAAACAGTTGAGTTTGAATCTTTAATCCGAATACTTTCACTGAGATTTAAAAATATTTTCTCCATGTAAATGTAGTGTGTCTTCCTAAAACAAATAAGCTGTACAAACTCAGCTTGTGAAATTATGTGCGATGTTCGTTTCATCCTCTGTAACTATCGCTGGTGATGATTCGAAGGGGGGCGCAGGGGTGGGGGGCATTAGGACATTACAGAGGACAAAAATGCCAGAAGCTGGTTTGCTAGTCTTTGTGTTTAGTCCCTTTTTATTTATTAATTACCTTTTACCAAGGTCAGGAATGATTGAGCTCGTTATAAAATTCAAACAAAATCACATGAATTATGTATGGTCCCTGGTTGCTCCGCGTGGTCGCTTCTCGTCTGCCACATGTTCATGTCCTGACCAGTGCCCCGCTCCCAATCACTGTCCAGAAACATTGGTCGTCTCAAGAGGGGCATCTGGCATAAACCCTGTATTTAAAATCAAATGTGCAAATTTGATGGTCCGCTGTGGTGAACCCTAATGGAAGTAGCCGAAAGAACAACGCATCCACTACATTTACTTTGAACAGCAGTCGACATAGTTAGTGAATTATTGTGCAGTAAAGTACCTTGACAACAATGCATATTAAATTCCTTTTTTAAGCCTTTATTCTCATTTTGTGATTGAAGACATTTCATGCATGTGTGGAAAAAGAGGAGCTCAGAAGTACCAGAGAAAGATGCATTATTGTTTTGCTGTGATGTTGAACAACAGGCTACTAATACAAAAATTGCAAAATTTGGTAAAAAGAAACACACAATCTGTATATAATATTTTATTTTATAGCATTATTTATTTTATAATAGAAATAATTAATGTGTAATATTTTAAATGTATGAATAATCAGGATAGTTGGAATACCAGTGGCAATATATATTGTCCAGATGCTGTATTCAGTCGTGGAGTTTTAAAAATAAATAAATGGTTTCAGTTTTAGACCAAATGTAAATATACATTTTTGTTGCTAATTGCTAGTGTCTTTCTCCCAGATTTTAATTAAATAAAAGTAATCATAAATGAAACAACTTACTGTGTGTATTTATACTCGGTGGAATAGAATACAGTTTGGGACACCTTAGTGTTAGTTGTCAGCAAGAAAAACCTTTTGCCTGTTGACTCAATTTTTTCCTTATTATTTATTGTGTCTTCAGCTGGTTTATACAGGCTGCTGCTGATTTAATCACTATGCTTTAATTGTATTAATTTGCTCATGGGATTTGGTTACAGGAGTAAATTTCAGCCTTCAGTAAATGCTCATGCCAATGAATCAATATGTTTTCAACGAAGCCAACAAGTTATGCTGTTTTTCCCACTATGAAGTATGCCAACCTCTGAAGATCTTGTTAGTGACTCAGCTCACATAAGTAACCTTCAGAGAACCAGGGCCTGAGTTTCAAAGATGTGTAGATATCCATATATACATATACATCTGTGAAGAACCAAACAAGATACGTGAACGAGATCTTTGTACTAGAATGTCAGGCATCGACATGTCAGAAGGTTTTCACTTCCTAGCCATGGCTTTACATTATCAGTATCGAACAAAGGGTCCTGCAGTTCTTGAAGCTGCTTCATAGGCTTATAAAGTTTTCATGCTATATTCACTATGACAAAAAGACCAACATAATCACAATTATACTATAAATACATCCTCTTGAATGGGTATATAAAAACACTTCCTTTTTACAGTAGTGGTTCTGAACGTGTACCTGTCTGCGTGCAGCAGATGACTCTTATGATCGGCTCTGTTTCCCTGAGGTGACTCAGCAGGCCCTGTCAGATCTTAATAATTAGTTACATTCACCTTGAACAAAGTTTACAGAACAACCGCTTTGAAGATGAAAGAAGGGGTGGCACTTCCTGTCATGTGTTTTATTGCAAACACCGGCTTTATCTCCGTTTGATGATGGCTCTAAGGTCGATGCTTGTTTTTCAGCACATCTCCATGTGCATGATATTTACTGTAGGAATATTAAATTATCTTAGTGTGTAGTGCTTGCTCTAACTTGTCATTTCCTTCCAGCTGTTAGCTGAGGTTCACAAGGTTAACACAAGCATAATTTCTGTTTGTATTTCACAGTATTAAAAAATGAAGATTTATGCAGTTTTATCGACACCTTACTCGCTATAATGTGACAGCTGCCAAGAAGAAACATCAAAAACGCTAAAAGACGGATGTATTTATAAATGCATCATTTAAAGTTTTTCATGTAGCTCTTGAAACTGTTTATTTAACCCGACACAAACATTGCAAGATAATACTTTAAAAATATGCTACAGTAATACACACTAGAAAAGCCAAGCTTGTGTATGATTAATTTGATTGATTATGCTAAATTGTCTCTAGGTGTTAACAAGTGTGTGATGGTGTGTGTGTGTTAATGATAGCCCGCAATAGACTGGAGCTTAACCTTGACCAGGATAAAGCTCTTACTTAAAATGAATGAATGATGCATACAGTATATACAATGTTATGATTGCAGATTCATCAGGATATTAGCACTTGGCCTGCATTTTATTATTATTTCATTATTTCATAAGATAGCCCAGGCAGCATTCTGTCCAGATGAAAAGACTTGAAAGAATAGGTTCAGATTCAGTCCGTTGTGTACATGTGCATTTATACATGTGTACAGAGATTTTGTGCACAATGGTGCTGGTACAATAGATTACTTCTTTTTGTTTGTTTTTTTTAACAAGAAAATGAATTTCCAAATTTGTTGCAGTAATAACATGTGTATGATGTAACTACAATACAGCTAAATTAAAACCATAAAAAAATAAAAACCTCTTTAGAAACATAAAGAGGATATACTTTGATATCAGTGCTCATTGGCATAGTGGTTGGCAGGGTCGAGGGTCCAATTCTCGCATCTGGTCTGTGTGCATGAAGTTGGCATGTTTTACCCGTGCTCCGGTTTCCTCCCACAGTCCAAAGACATGCAGATTAGGCTAATTTGTGTTTCCAAATTGCCCAAAGTGTGTATGTGTACCCTGCAATTGATTGGCAACCCAAACAGGGTATACCCCACCTCATGCCCTAAGTCTCCTGGAATAGGCTCCACATGGTAAATGGAATAGAAAAAATTAATAAATGCTCATATAGTGTAATTTTATGCTATGTATTTTTGTAAGTACTTATTTTTAGGGACTTACACGCAGATCACAGGAAATGTGTTTACATGGACCCTAATATTCTATTTATAATAGGAATAATCTGCCAATCAAAGTAAAACTTACTTACTTTACACTTGCATATAATCGTTTCTTTTCCTTCTCAAACCTTTCTTTCCTCAAGGTTCAGAATTTTAGGTTTAATAATTTTTTTTCACAAGTTTTATCATGTCAACCATAGATTTCTCTCTATGAAAGTAAGTGGTCCATGATTACATAATGGACCAGACTGTAGAAAATGCAAGAGGTTTGGTGGGGTTGGACTAGGCATTCCCTAAATTTCAGTTCCAGTTTTCCTCAAGAATTTAAATTTTAATGTTCATTTCATAAAAAGTGAAAAAATTTTCAGTTTTCAAATAAAATGTTCGATTTTTTTTTAAGCTAGCTGAAGAATAATCAGAGCTGCTGTTACAATTGCTCACTTACTGGGGTATCATGATCATGATCAGCAGCGAGTAAACATCACTCAGCAATGCAGCAGAATGCAATTTACTTCCACCAGCTGGTCTTTTTTGCATTCCAGTTCATAACAAGCTGTCATTTTCTGTATCAGATCGTCGGCTGCTATTTTTGAACACCACGACTGTTTGAGGAACTAAATGGACAGTCTCATGAACAGGATGCAATTTTTTTTTATGATTTATTCATGATTAATGGAGTCAAACAGAAGCATGTTTTTAGCTTTGTGATGTGAATTTGATTGTACGATAAACACGTTCTCATGCCGACTTGATGGAAGCCAGTGAACTCCATATAGATTTCCCGAATCAGACATATCTTTTCTCTTAATTCCAGATGATTGTGTCCAAGTATGGCTCTCAGTTCCGAGGGAATTCCCAACACGATGCACTGGAGTTCCTGCTGTGGCTGCTCAACTGCATCCATGAAGACGTCAACTCCACGTTATCATCCCCATGTGGAAACAACAGGATCAAAACCAGTGGAAAGGTCAGTGTTTACATAATGAGTGTTAATTAGACAGATTTAAATGGTATCAAAGTAAGTTTTACAAGTGATGTAGGAAAGAATGAGTTGACAGAGATAAATGCCTCAGGATTGATTGAACTCATTTTGAAGTTTAGATTGCCTCTGGGCACTTAGGGCCTTTTCACACTTGGCTCAAATAATCGACTCTGTACACAAGATCTATTTTAAGCTTTGTTTTTCCGGGGCTAGAGCTGTGTATCTCATGTTTTTGTGCACAAACGGTTCCTTTCAGACACTGGATTGATTACGAGATGAAACGTAAAAGGGTTGTGCTGTTACAGGAAAATAATTTAAGATGAAGTTGATTGTTTTCCAATACCTGGACATTTTGACCTGAGAGAAAGCGAGTCATAAGGGTTTGCCATTTTAAATATCAGGCTAGCTAGCAATCATTAGCTACCTAGCCAGGCTAACCCTACCTAGAGTTGCTTAGATTTTGAACCTATTTACAATAAATAACCAAGGGGTAAATAAGGTTATGGGTCCGTGTGTACAGGAGTGAGAGTGTCCTGTGTAACAAGGTGCAGTAGCTATGGTATCGATGGTAAAACAGTGTAATTGTAAAAACATTGTGCGGTAGATAAGATCACGTGGTTAGCTTAGCATACCGTACATGTGTACAGAGCTTTACCTCGTTACCTGTGTGAAATAATTCATGCTATGTGTCTTCATTAAATTAACAATACTGTATGTTGTATTATTTCAATAGTGGTTTTACTGTAGCTATACAAGAAGGTACTCCGATCCAGGACAATCTAGGAGTAACGGAAATATTTTCCATCACTATGAATACTATGCACGCTGGGTTCAACAAATTATTTAAACACACCAGACTGTTTTGTACATAACATTTTATTGTAGATATGACAGAAATCCTTTACAAAGCACTTAAGGAATTACATGAACATTTAACATCAGGGAAAAATACTAGTTATCCCTCTGATACAAATTTCATTTGATTTAGCTGCAGTCTATTTTCTTCCCTGTTCTCAATATAAGTTTTTTTTTTTTTCTATTCCAGTTGACTTGGATAAGTATCTAATATTTTTTTACTTTGTGCCTTTGTTGTCTTGTTTCTTTTTTAATTGGATGAGGTGATAAAGCCTCAGGATTGGCGTAGCATTTCTCATTCTTTGGTTTCCCCACACCTCTAGGCAATGCCTTTGGTTACAGCCCTGCGTTCACCTGTTTTGGATAGTAATGAGGGAGTGCTGTCATCTGTGCTATTGACACCTTTTGTAGATTAACTCATTTATTATTGAAATAATTTTTTATTCACACCAGTTTCATACCAGTCCAGATCTTTTGATGCATCGGGGTTGTTCCAGGTGTTAACAAAATTTCGATAAGATAAAAAGGTGTTGATTGATTTTCTATAACAGCAGCTTTGGCAGTCGGGCCAGCTTCAAGGCAGACCACAGCCCTGTATTACTGGGCTTGGATCAATAAGGCTGATGAGAGATATATCTACTATAACATAAAGGATAACTATGGGTGTAATGTTGCACGTATTTGGATTCATAGCGTTCAGGTACAGGATGTTTGGTTCACTGTGCGTTATGATCCGAGTGAATCCAGTCCTGCTTTAACTAGTGTTGGGGAATTTTCTCCATTAATTCTGTTCATGCAGATTGAAGGAACAGGCAGCATGTGAGGACTTGTAGCAAAATATTCAAATAACACTTCATATATTTGGCATTTCTACAGGTTTTAAATATATTATATCTTGAGTTATATCCTGAGCATTAATTTCTGCCTAGAATTCGTCGTTTTCAACTTTAGTGCATTCGATATGTGAAGTGGAAAACTGAATGTTTGGGTTTTATTTTTTTGGTGTAACTGTGGTATATTTTCATTCTTAAATAGTAAACTGTATAATCAGTGTTTTAAATTTCACAATTGAATACACTGATCAGTCGTAACAGTAACAACGCAAAATGTTAACACATTAATATTGATTATTACTAGTAAACTGGTGAAAGTTTACACTTAAAGGATCTGCCAACATCCTTTTGTATCATGAAAGACATCTTCATTGATTCTATTAAGAAGAAAGGGTTCACTGAGTTGCACCTAGTGTAAAAATAGCAACAGTATAATCACTAGCAGCAAGTAGTGCAAATAATGTTTAAAACTATCCTTTAAATATCTCTCATTAAAAAGAACCATTATTTGCAGTACCTGCTATAGATAGTGCTGTTACTATTTTTAAACAACTTAGATACCACCCAGATACCTAGACATAGGTAGGTTTAATATTATTTTATTTAAGTGAAAAAAAAAAGGGTATGTGCATTCCTTATATCATGTTCCAGCGATTAAGGTCAGTTTTTTTAGTATTTGTACAGGTTTATATGGTTACACTTTAAATTAATTATAATTGGGAATATGTGTTTTTATAAACTCTCACAGCAGTGAAACATGACACCAACCGTGATTTTGCATACTGTTACACCTCTAGTGATAATTAAAACGAAATTGTCGCATCTACTTTGAGATATATTTCACAACATTTAATTGTTAGAATGGTTAGAATATACAGCATTTCATTAGTCAGCTGTATATTCTGGATGTGCTGTTTTCCCTGGAGGTGGGCGAGGCTATACATGTCACATAACAGAGCCAATAAAAGCGATAGTTTACCGTGTATAGACAGAGTGTGGGGAAGAAACAGAAAAGAAAAGGAACGTAGAATATTAAAAACTGAACCTCCAAACATGAATGAGCAGATCAATGTATGTTTATTCTTTTTGTGGGAAGTATGTGAGATGTTTTGCAAGTATTATATAATATAAAATACAGTATCTATGTTGACATTATTAAATGTAACATCTGAATTGAATGCAAGTGTGCAGTAAAAAAAGAAACAAAGCTGCACAGGTGATGCTCTCAGTAAAGGGATGTAAATGAGTCAATCTTGTGACCCACTTATATTAATTCACACAATCTTGTCTACCATTTACATAAATACAGAGGGATATACACAGGGCGTACAGGATCACACATGATCATCCGAATGAGGATGCAGCTTGTCGAAGTAAGAACAGGGCGGAGCAAATAGAATACGATACATACTTAGAAGCCTAGTACAAAGTAAACACGGCATAGAATATCAGAAACAGGATAAACGAGATGCCGTAATTTACTGTTTAACTCTGCACATTAAAAGCACAATAGAAATAGGAGGTATATAATATATATGTATATATATGAGAGAGATAGAGAGAAATAAATATCGTTTCCTCAAAGCTTCAGCAAGTTAAGGTTATACTTAACTGTTCACTGTCATAGTTGCTCTACCGTTTAAAGATCATCTTTGATCACACATCGGGAAAGTTGCTGCACTTTCCCAAAAGGCAGGATCGGGTTTCTGTGCCCTTTTCGGAAGGAGTAGAGGTCAGAGAACATGTCTGTCATCATGATCACCATGCTGATAGAAGCACTGGTCTCAGAGGTGTCCATCACAGATATTCAGTTCAGGTTTATGCAATGCTTCCCTCAACCTATAGCAAAAACCTTTTCCTTATTTAATTCAACAAACTGATTGGAGTTAGGTTATTATGATTAAGTTTATGTTTATCTTCATCGTTAGTCTAATCTGTATTCTGTGATTCTATGTTAATTCAAAAGTGTTTTTGGTTTTCTTTCCCAACCTAAAATGTATTTTATGGTGTGTTTATATACTGTAGATAATTGTCTTTTGTGAGCTGGTTGACACATTGATAATGTTTTTAAAATAAGCATGGAAGTTATACCTGTAAAGGCATACTGCCACTGCTGGGCCCTTGAACAAGGCCCTTAACCCTGTCTGCTCCAGCTGTTCCCTCTCAGGGCCAAAGACTGCATAAAAGAACTAGACAAACCCTTTGCAATGTTTCTTTCTGTTGTAAAATTGAACATTTTAACGGTGGGGATCTATGGGCGTTGAAGCCAGCTTCCAGTGGAAATTCAAGGAAATACATATTTTGGCCCCTCCACGTTAGCGCTTTGATTATGGCTGACCCTGTAGTCTGACCCTAGCTTCCCACAAGCTGGGATACAGAATGTGCAGTACTGTGCAGTAATGGAGTATATGTGACAAATAAAGGTTTAACTTAAGTGCACACAGTGTCCTATTAAAATTCCAGCAGGAACAAGTACTATACTCGAACAGAAGTGCAGTAGATATCAGGCAACCTACACTGTAACACTCCAGTATTAACATTTTTTTAAATAAATTTGGTGAAATATACTATAACGCCGAAAAGATGACGACCATACACACACACACATGTGCATGCTGAACACCCTATTCTGGATTTATAACCTATTTTGCTGTTACCGTAACCTCCATGCTTCTGTCGGCACTTTCCATTAGATATTAAAGCATGGCTGTGGGAAATCATGCTCATTCAGCCACAAAAGCATTAGGGAGGTTAGGAGTTGGGTTGAGGTCATGGCACTGTCCAGGACACTCAAGCTTTTCCACCAGACATGGTTTAGGCTCTATTGTTATAATGTAGGAAATTTTAAAGGTGTGAGTGCTTCCAATTTTGTCGCAGTACTTTGGGGGGGGGGGGGGGGGGGGGGCACTTACATGCAGCCGTGATGGTCAGGTCTCCACCTATTTTTAGCCATAGAAAGCTTTGAGTCCAGATGTTTAACTTTCTAGCAAGGGCCATCTGGATCACGGTACATGTATCATGCAACATGCTGTAGATTTGTCCTAAAGTTGATACTAATATTATTTATTGATCACTGAATGACAAAACTTGACCAACAACCTTTTCAGTAACTGTTTCATTAACATGTGCACTTGCATTTACTAAATGACCTATTTAGAGTTATCCTTTTCATACAAAGATTTAATTATCCAGGGGAATGCTTTTTGTTTTTTAATCATGAAAAATCTACATGGGTACCAACATTTGGCTTGAGAATGACATTTTTCTTACTTTTGACTTCAGGTTGACTTATCTTTAAACTTGACTCATGAAAACAGCAAGGAAGAAAAATCTCTGTAGTAAAAACCAGATTGTGGACTCCTAGTAGTAAAATGCTCCCCGTCACCGCACTTTGAAATCCTACCACTGCCTTAGCAAGGATTCGCTTCCTTCCCCCAGTCAAAGACCTGTGGGAATAAGGGCTTCTCTCGAGGGTGTACCAGTACACTCCAGAATACTTTGTAACGATAGAAAGAGCTTCCCAGGTTTCAGATATTTCAACTTGAAAATGAGCGAAATTAATGTAATTTACTTTATAATAAGAAAGTCATTAATAAGTATATAGCAACTGTATTAATACCATTTTAATAGTGTTCTTCGGAGTCTTGCGGTCTTCTCGTAACACCTGGTTAGATCTGGCAGTGAGAAAACTCAATGTGTGAATCCAGTGTCCACACTTAGGCAGGCTTAACATAGAGTAGTTTGTATACAGAATAGAGGGAAATAGGGGAGGGTCAAAACCAGGAAGTACAATAAGAAACAGAGAACAAGGAGCACGGTAAACTAATGGGACTTAGACTTAATGGGATGATAAGATTTTGCAGTAAGACAAAGAAACAGCAGGGTATAAATTGTCAAACTGGAATCTACAGTAAACACAAAGCAACTGGACATAATTGTATACCAACAATGACAGGACAGGAAAAGATACAGGGCCAGAACAGAAACAAAACCAGTATAACCCATGTTGGATTGTGAACTAATACACATGATACTAACACTTGGGATTCCTGATGATTATGAGTTCTAGTACTCGTTTATGCAGTTTTAGTTGTTTTTTTTTTTTTTTTTACATAAGCATATATGTGTTTTTTTATGGTTTGCCAGTTCTAATATTACATTAGGCTGTAAAATATTCAAACAGGCAAGTAGAAATAGAAGAAAATGGCATGTAAGAAGTATCTTGAATGTATAACAAGCCCTGTAAGGAGGAAGCACCACAGGACATTGTGGATCTCATTTTTTTTTTTTTTTTTTTTTATCAGTGTGAGAACATGTAGGCTGATAGGGCACTGCTTGGTACTGGAAGAATCCACCTCCCACAGCACTGTACCTTTTAATGGGGAATTGCTCACGCAGGGAGGATGCCTATGCTCAGCTTTTGTCCTTCGTGACTTCCTTTCTTTCTCTTTCTTTATTCAGTGTTATTCATGCTTCCTTGCCAGTGTAAAGATGTTTCCTTTGAACCCTAGAGTGGAGCACATGGACTGTGATTGAAAAAGGGGGAAGAAAATCTCAAGGCCCTTCTTCAGTGTTTCTCACTGATTTACTGCATCTACTTGTAGGGGGTAAAGCACAATCCCAAACTTGCTTGTTTTTAACTTCGCTATATCTTGAATGTTAAGGGCAAAAGTGTTGGTTTAACTTGTTCCAGTTGTCCTAAAAAAAATGAAAGGACGAGGAAAAACATAAACAGCGCTACAGAAATAGTTACCAGATTTAATTTCGGCCGATGTGATGAAAACCTTCATGTGGACTGTCTAGTTCCAGAATTATTAAAGCTTCATGGGAACTTAGAATTAGCTCAGCGTGCACCGAAAGTGTAATTTGAGCAAAGAACCTGTTTTGGAGTAATACTGCTAGGCTTTTTTTTTTCTCTCTCTCTCTCTCTGAAAGTATCCCGCTTTGCTGTTGCTCTGGTTTTTGTAGTGAAGCTCTGATTAGTATGAGGTAGGCCACCGAAAATCCCTTCATTCGCGAGTCGCTGCACATCCTAGCGAGCAAGGGAGGGGGCGAGGATCCCAGGCTTACCCCCTGCTCTTGTTGCTGTAATTGTTTTAAACATGCACTGGGTCATTTAACAGGCAAGAGTCTCCAGAAAATAGGGGACTTTCCCCATCTGTGTCCCATGAGGGGACGCTATCAAGATCTCATTTTATATCTATTGCACAAGTTTTAATGGAGGTTGAAAAGTTCGCCCCTTGTTAACATGCAAGTTCACCCTTTTTTGGCATTGACTTTGGTTTGTTGACAAGGCATTACTTTGGAAACAGAGCTGGTGTGAAGCCATCTTAGAAGGAATGAAAGCAGGCTTTTGTGAGGAGGCCAAAGAAAGAGGAGCTTGTTTCACACATTTGAGCCTTGAAAGAGAGAGAGAGAAAGAGAGGTGAGAAAGTACACTACCGTGCACGGAAGCTTCGAGAGATAGAGAAAGCAATTCCATGTACAAAATTGAGACAGGCAGTCTCCAAAAATAGTTTCAGCAGTATAGACATACTGCCTTTTTTTCTCTCTTTCTCTTTCTCGTTTTCTCCAAGGCAGCTCCAATGATATTGCAATATCTGGATAGAATGATTTTTTTTTTGTGCGATGTAATGTGTAAAAAGGTAATCAGTAGAAATCTGCCAATGGATAAATTGTGATGTGTATCTGTCTCAGAACGGTAGTCTCCGATATGGAATGTAGCTAAAATCTGTTGAAGACAGAGTAAAATGAATTTGATAAAGCTGTGGGAAAGACCTGTGCCCAGCTGTACATGAGAGGAAATAGGAAAGAGCTCTGCGGAGAGAACCTGAACCAATTGTCAGTGATTACTCCAGGAAACTAGAGCATAGTACACATGTCTGTGGCAAGAGTTCAACACGGGCACAATGAAGAGAAGTGTCTGGGACGAAGCTTTGGAGACATTTTAGACATTATCATCTTACCACTGGCAGCAGCTATCAGAAGTGATGATCGCTTTAGGATATATTGGATGGCATTGTTTATTACTGTATTTATTAATTATAATTATTATACATTTTTAAATATTTCCTCTCCCTCCTTTCTGATTTATTGATTCCTTTGTGACGTAAGTGACTTCCGGTGACCTTCAGGCACTCCGCTACAAATGCTGACCTAAGAAGAAGCAGATCGTCTCTCAAGTTCACCAGGCAGAGTTTAGGTTCGAAGAAGAAGAAAGGGTCTTCAGTTGAATTTTGAGCACGGTTTAAAGATGGCTGTAGCCCTACTACTGTATGACTAATTCTCACTGACTACAGACTTGCTCTTAAAAAAAGAGAAAAAGACTTTTTTTGTTTTATCAGCAGTCTAGGGAGCATATAGACTGCAGTAATAGACATAATTACTTTTTGAGTGTCTGGAACACACACGCACACACCTTTAGACTCCTCTCGAGAACACTAATACATTACTTTACCAGCCGAGCAGAAAAAGGCCAGGATATCCAGTATGTGGTTACGGAGCGACTTTATGATAGAGAGATTTGCTTTTACACCAGGCAGTGCAGTCAGCCAAGACAATATGACATCCTAGCTCAAACATTTCCGTTATCAGGTGACCCATGCAGTATTGGAAGTGTCCATGCTGAATTTGCTTTCGCTTATTACCAAGCTTCAATGCATGCCAACTTGGGACATGTGGGTGGAGTTAGAAATAGAGCAGACCACTGAGTTATCTAACACGATCGTCACTGAATCGTCTGGATGAAGTCTCCGGTCAGAATTTATTTTCTACCTTAACAAAAAAACTGAATATATATATATATTATTCCTTTTAAACCACAACAGTTTGCCAATGCAGATGTCACCTTCTTAAAAGGGGAAAAAAACATAATACTTCTTATCTATTTGTGCTAAAATTGGATGTCAGAGTTAATAAGATAAAAAACAATGGGTTTTTACAGTATGTTACAGACAAATGGCATGAAGTACTTTATCCTTCAAGTCAGAAAGCACTGACAGTAGAGACGCTTTCTAAAACTGACAAATAAAGATCATAGAAGCCCAGTCTGAAAGTATATTGTTTCCTACACTAGGTACAAAGTAATAGAGATTAAAGAGATTATAGTCAAATTTAATTTCACTGTGCAAAGTGCATACAGTTAGCATCTTAGCAGAAGTGCAGAAGTGACCTATTTACAATAAATAACAACAGGGGGTAGAAGTGATTAATGTATAGAAGATGCAGTAGGTAATAAGCATGTGGTGTACTGTATATATGTAATATACAGGATAATGTGCATTGTACAGTGGATAAGGCATGTCAAGAAGATAACTATGCATATATAACACAATATACATATGTACATTTATGAATGTCTTTGATACAGTATGTACAGAATAAATATGGGTGAAATTTACAATAGTGTATATTATATACAGCATATACAGTCTATACCAAGGCTGCCCAATGTGGGGCCAAATGCCATGTTTTGACTGTCTTTGTTTTAAACCGCCATGGAATCACGGTATTCACACTCTCTCCCCCTCTCTCTTTCTTCTGGATTTTATTTTAAATATTTTTGTTTCAATCTAAAGTTTACACAACAGCAGAAGAGTGATGATTGTAAAATTAAGTTTATCTGGAGTATAGAGTGTATCGTTATATTACTCTTAGGTGAACTTTAATGTAAAGTAATTTCACCTAGAATAAACATCTCTTTTTGTTCCTTGACCCTGGACCCTTGTATAACGTTTGGCCCTTTATACAAGTAGGACAGAAAATGAACATCTCTGGTCTATACAGCACATATGGAAAATTACAGTAGAAAACTCTCATAGGAACACTTACTGTATTATCTAGTATTATCTATCTATTATAGTGACATGGTGGTTAGCACTGTGGCCCCGCACCTCCAGTGTTGAGGGTTTGATTCCAACTTTGGGTGCATGTGCATGGAGTTTGCATCTTCTCCCCTTGCTTAGTGGGTTTCCTCCTGCTGTTCCGGTTTCCTCCCATATCCCAAAGACATACAGAGTATGTTACTGTAACTGACCACCTCGTGTCCTAGGTTTCCTGGGACCAGCTCAATTCCCCTTGCGGCCCTGTATACAGGATTAGCAGTATAGAAGATGAATTCATGAGTGAATTATGTATTATTATACTAAAGAATGTAAATACACCCAAATGGTGAAACTGCAATAAACAAAATAACTAAAAATGGCCACTGAAAGAGATTTCACTTACGAACAGCTTTGCGGATCTCGAAGTGGACTGACAGCACAACTGTACATCTCTCTAATGTAATTTGGAACCGCTAAGAAAATAAGCAATAGCAGCAATAATTTTTAGCTTTTCTGTTACAGGTGCTTCTCGGAGTTATAGTGCATGTTATTCATTAACATATTCATATCCAACACTGAGCGTCAATGGGGAGAGCTGAAAGGAAATAAATGCCGTCCTGTGTCTGGTTCTGAAAAGCTGCCAAGAACTCTTCTCCATGGAGGACTGAGTGTTTTTCTCTCTCTCTCTCTCTCTCTCTCTCTCTCTCTCTCTCTGTGTGTCTGTCTCTCGCTCCCCTTTTGCATTAGGACTGTATCTCCATAGAAACCGGCATTGGGCAGGACCTCAGTTCCTCTCAGTATAAAAAAGGTGGGAGAGGGAGAGAGACAATGAGACAGATAGAAAGGTGGGGGGACTGGGCAGGCGGTAGTTGAGGCAAATTGCAAATCATCTATTGCACCCAAATTGTATTGCTGGATAATTCGTGGGAAGAAAAGACAATATATCCAGATCTGCAAAGATCCCATTTGTATAAGAATTGTGGTTGGGCAGCTTGATTTTATGAATCAAACCAAATATGCTATTAATAGGATCATCTCAGTCCAATGTTTTTGGTTCTGATGGGGAAATGAGTCACTACTAAATGACTCAGCTACTGCTTCAACTTATGATGACTCTCCTTATGTGCCAAGGCTGGGGGGTGGTGATTTAAACACTCTTAAAGTGCCATGCTGTTCAAAATACCAGTGATGTGTAGGGAAGGGAAAATATCAAAGACTCCCAATGACTTTGTCAGCCACTGACTGATGTTACCGTTCTCCTTCCCTTAAGCTTCCCTTTTGGTGATCTCTGTTGCCTATATTGGGTAGTCAGCGTAAGATCTGTTCAATGATAGATGAGTCTTTAGAGCGAAATAGGCTTGTTTAATTGTACATTACAGGTTTTCACAAAGTGATAAAGTGTGTCAAAAAAGTTTCTCTAGTATGTGTACGATAAAATTGTCACTAGGTACATGTATACATACATACATGCATGAATGAGTGCGTGAATGTGTCCTTGCGTTCTTGCCTTACATCCAGCGTTCCCAGGATAGGCTCCAGATCCACCAATGAATCAGACCAAAATGGAGTGTTTAGTAAATATGAAATGAATTACTAAACAAAAAGGAGTATATATTGATATATATATAACTAGATTTTAGATACTCTGCATAGCTAAATAGAGTCCTTAACTTAGACCTAATGAGAGACGCTCCGTCTGCGGCCCTTGAAGCAACCCATACTGACTGTTCGTTTCGCTGATCTGCTTTTGTCTTGAAAGATGGATAGTGCAGCTTGTATCTTGACAGGAACGTCTTCTAAAACAGCGTTTGATCATAGTCTTCAGAGAGGCGCAAGCTGCTAACTTTTTGTCTTTGTAGGTAAGCAGCGTTTCAGGAAGCTGGAGGAGGGAGCACAGTAATGAGGAAGTACTTGAGGAGGTTGGAAACCAGCCAGGAGCCAAGTTTCTGTAGCTCATCATCTCAAGATGATTACCTTGATGAACAACCAAGTGGATTAGTCCGTTTTTATATGAATAAATCTTTCCATTAACAATTTAATGGATGTGGTGCTGGATGATAGTGAGACATTTATAGGAACAGGATGCAGAGCGATTGTTGGCTCCGCGAAGGAGGTGGAGAAATTGGTGTGATAAATCTGACGGTTTTTCTTATGTTTCCCAGTCAAGGCTCCTCAACAAGCCAGTGATACTGTACCTAAAGAAAACAACCTCTCCAAATGAATGTGATTCAAAGCCTCTTTAAATGGTGTGTGAGATATTTGGAGAGAAATGACCTTCTCTGGTTAAAGACACGTCCATCCCTCCATCTTAACAAACTACCTTCTCAAATGAAACCTGTTTACTCGATATTGTAAATTGTTTAGTTTTTTTCGGTAGAAACATTTGTCAAATCTAGCTATCTGCAACTTTTTGACAGGCAGTAGATGTATATTTGGTGCTCTTAAATCTATTTTTGGCCTTGCTTAAGTATCACCCTCTTCAGTCAATTAAATAGAATAGTTGTCCTGGGAACAGCTGCTATAATATACTTTGGGTAGAGGTGCTCTTCCTCTCCCTTTCTCGCTCTCTTTCTCTCTCCCCTGAAATGGCTATTTTTAGAGAAGACCTCAGCAGGTAGTCTTGCTATCACTTGAATAAGAGGTCCATTATTCATTTACACTGTGTGTGTTTCTATGTCTTTGTAAATGCCTAAGCAGTGCACGTTTTTTTTATGTGAATCTTTTTTCCATCTCAGTTGCACTTTTCAGGGGTGCGAGTCCATCCCTGTGTTTTCACGAACCTAAATTATTCATCATTTTGCTGATGCAGAGCTATAAAACTCTCTCCGACCCCATCAGCACGATTGACTGTACAGCTCACGTGTGTGACCGGTGTGTAACATGGTAGCGTCAAGTGGAAGATTCCAATCAGCCAGCACTGATGATATGTGCTGAGCACATGGTACTGTATGGGCAGTGTGATCTTTGCTAATCACTACAATCCTGCCTCCATCATAAAACAGAGTGCTGTTAAAGGATTGTGATGATAGTTATGATTATGGTTTTTGATTTACAGTATGAACCATCACATACATTTTTAATGCTTGCTCTTTCAGAAGAACACACCTTCAGCAAAGGCTTCTTTTTATTTATGAATGTTGGTAAAGTGAATATGCGGGTTGGAGGATTTCTGCTGCTGCTGTGTTCTCTCACTCCACTTACTACAGGCTGTGTGTGGACAGGCCTTCAAACCAGTGCATTCAGCACTCCGCTTCAATTGACATGCCGGGTCAAATTAGATGATGACAGTGCTGCCTTTTCATGCCTTCACAATAGCCTGGGGTGTAAAGTTCCTGTCACTTGGTTTAGACCTAAATCATATCCGCACAAGCTTTACCGCTGTAGTCATATCAGTGTCAATACAGTACAGTTTTTTGTGTTTTTGATGCTGTTTGATACAAAAAAAAAATCATAACGCCATAGTAAATAAATTCACTGCTGTTTTGTAGAGTATAATATAGTATCCGATAGCTGACTAGACTAAAAAGTGGTAGCTAATGTAATGCACCAAAGGACTGGTTACAGTGATGTGAAAAAGTATTTAACCCTAAATATTTTTTTTCTTTTTGCATATTTGTCACGCGTAAATGATTCGGATCATCAATCAAATTTTTTGTTACACAAAAATTATCAGCATAAATAAAAATTTTTTTAAAGATTATTTTATTTATTAAGAAAAAAAAAGCTGACCAAACTTTCCCTCTATACCTAATAACCCTAGGTGGCAACAACTGCACTTAAGCATGTGGAGAGAAATGTGAAGAATTTTGGCCCACTCTTCTTTGCAGAATTGTTTTAAGTCAGCTACATTGGCGGGTTTTAAGCATGAACAGTCTGTTTAAGGTTATGCTACAGCATCCCAATCAGCCAAGTCCAGACGTTGACCAGGATACTCCAAATTGTCCTTTAGTCATTTCCCCATTCGGAGAGGGACTTGATGGTGTATTTTGGATCATTGATTTCAATTCATGATTTCATCAATTATGGCAAGTCATCATGCTGCCACCACTATGTCTGGATGTTGGTATGATTTTTTTTTTTTAAAGAAATGCTGTTAGTTTTATGCCACATGTAACAGGATACAAACATTCCAAAAAGTTCAACTTTTGTTTCATCAGTCCACAAAACATTTGTCCTTGGGGATAATCAGCTGTTTTTGGCAAATTACGTCTTTGTCATAGCGCCAAGTAGGTTTAGACAGTTTATTTCCCTTAATAAATAAAAATCATCATTTATTAAGGTTATTATTTTAACTTGGGTTATCTTTGTGTAATATTAAAATGAGTTTAATGATCTGAATCTGACAAATATCTGACAAAAAAAAAACAGGAATGGTAGTTAATGCATTTATACAGGATAAGTGAAGCGAATGTTCATTATCGTTTCACAACAAAGCTAGGAATGGAATTTTATTATTAATATATTATTAAATATTACTGCAATTGATGGGCACCCCGTCCAGTGTGTACCACTCCTCATGCACTAAGTCTCCTGTATACAGGATAAAGCATTATAGACGGTGAGTGTTAGTAAATACCCCAATTAGATAAAAAAAAATATTTCAATATACAATTCAAAACAAATTTGGCAAATAATTAGTTTCTACCACATGCAAATGCAGACATATATGAATAGAAAAAATATTTTAAGAAATTGATCTGTGTGGCAATACATGAATCGCTACACAAAAGAATCACAATAACACAATCACATAACCGTATCGAATCAACCATGGGTTCAATTATTACATGTCACAGATATCAGAGTCCGCCTCATGTCTTTATTATTTCTTGATATGTTTACCCTTGAGGTGAGTGCTATTTATTAGAGAGCTAGCTTAGATTATATCGTGTTTCCGTGTACCTGATTCGGCTGGTTGAGGTGTGTGTTGCGGTATGCATTGGGAGTGAAAAAGTAGTTACAGCATTGAGGCATATCACACCACCATGAAAGACATTAAATGAAAACTCTTTTGTTTGGAAGTGACAATGGAAAGCATTTCCCAGTTATGGGAACTGAGCAGTTATTACTTGCACGCGGTTTGTTTTAACATGACAGTGACGTGTCGGGTTTATTCATTCTTTGTCTGTGATCCTCCACGTTAAAGAGCTCGCAACACTGGTGTAGATTTACACGAAGGGTATTTGGTTGTGGAATGTACAGTAATTGTGGGCTTAATGTAGTGTGCAGTTGGTTTAAACAAAAGATGGCAGTCCCTCTGGGTGGGGGTGATATAATTTGTTTACAGTCTGTTTTCCAAACAAAAAGGTGGTGACCTTTTGGGAAAGACGATAGCAGGAAAGTCAAAGATACTTTGATAGTTTGTTTCAAAGAGACAATAATGACCAAAAACGGAGTCCACTTAAAAGAATACTTTTTTTGCCGAGTTGGCTGAACAGTAATCCTGTTAAACATACAAAAACACTGGACCCATAAAAAAAAATTTTTTTTTTTTTTTTTAAACAAAATGCTTTAAGACTTTAAATGCATAAAGTATCCGTGCTTTACCTCATAGTCCATGAAACCCTATGCAATGTTTTTTTACTTATTTTCCTTTATTCCCAATAACAAAATAAATAAATTTTTAGCTGTATATGAGGGACGTTCATGTCAAACTGTGTCATTCTTATGAACATTCAGTGAGTGGAAGGTCTGAGCCTTGAAAATCGACAGACTTGTTGCCAACTTGCGGAAAGAGGAGCATCTGTCTGAGGGAATTGTACACACAGTCATTCACAAACACCACTTTACACACTTTGCACATTACAGGACCTCAGCTGGTAGTTATTGCCATATCTCAAGTGCAGTCCTGACCTTGTTCCAAGTGATTTCCATATGTTTTGGTCATTAAAGGGCTTCTTTAGACTGTGTAAAGATGCTTTGCGACAATAATGATTGTTACAACGCTATACAAATACATTTTAATTGTATTTAGAAGGCCAGCAGTTATATAAAGCAGATCATGGCGCTGAGAAAACTTTTCTACCTTGATATCCAAGTACTAGTGAAATGCTGGGATTAGTGCATTTGTGTAGTGGGAGAGTATACTTTACCCCTTTACTGTATTCTGTTATTCATTACTGTATTCTGTTATTACTGTATTCTGTTATCCTACGCACTAAAACTTCTTGGTTTGACTTGAACACCTCTTGTAAGTGAAATTTATGATAAGGAAAAATATTGATAGATCAGTTTGATAAGTTTGAGTAAACAATATGAAAGGTTTATTAATACTCCTGAGTTTAATGTTTTCTGTAATGTTATATTAGGAAATATTACACGAATGTAAATATATTCATGATATTTTCAGTTAGTTAGATGTCAGCAATAAGGCTATTTTAAATCCAACTGCACTGCTTTGCAGAGTAAAATATATGCATGAGGATAATTCTTGCATTTTGGCATGACTGATTTTTCTTAGGATGGTTCTGCATGAACCATGAAACCCTGCTATGTTACCGCTGTCCCCTTTCCCATTCTTTATACTGTATACTACGCTCCATGAATACAAATGTGGGCCATGCCAGGGGATATTCTTCCTGTCCTGCCATGAACTGTGAATGGTATGAGTGTATGTATGTATGTGTGTGTGTGTGTGTGTGTGTGTATATATATATATATATATAGGGGAAAGCATTTATCCCTCCCCAGACTCTGCTACTAATGACCCACGGTCAGAACACACCCAGTTAACATTTCTCTACCTTAACACGTCAGACCATTAACTTTTGCCCAGCAAGATACATGATGAGTTCTATTTTGGGAAAATGGCACAATTCTGACATTAGCATTATTCATCTACTCTTACCTGTTGCGTAGCTGTAGGCATGAGCCACTGGGAAATATGGGTAGACGCCTGGCAGAAGAAAAGAGGGTAAAGCTATTGTGGGATGTCGCCACGCAAAAATGGAACAATTGCACTCACTTAGTTCATCTCCTGTAACCATTTCAGTTTTATTTAATGAGAGTATGGTTAATAAGATAAAAAGACATGCATTTAGTAGTAAAATATTAACTCAAGATCTTTAAAACTTGGGACTCCTAAGGAGGTCTTTTACGCCCTTTGTGACGATGCCCTAAAATAGACTTTAATATGAACACAGGAGTATGGGAGGTATATTGTGTTAACATTTTTTGAGCTTTAATGGGGTCACTAAATCAGTCAAATTCTGGTAAATTTCATTCAGCTACTACTGATGAAACATGAGCTGTTGCATTTAATACCAGAACAGGAGGCTTTAGAGGAATGATGTCAAATCTCTGGCCAAGTCCGCCACTGAGAACTGACACCTTTGCCACCCTGCAGGTTTGGCAGTGTATCAAATGATTCCTGAGTGAACCTGCTATCTCTCACACCACCAGACTGTCTATTTCCTTAGGGTCTTTTGATGTTTTTCACCTTCCTGCCCCCCCCACTGCGCTCATTAGCTATAGATGATTTATATTAGTGGTAACTGAAATGGACAGCAATGATATTGAAGCCGCAGACACTGCAAGGCCGCTCTATCAGTGTCTCTTAATAGTGGGAAATTCCCCAGCAATTAAATGCCATGTGTGACTGGCAAATATGTCATTTGGAAATGTGACATTAAAGTTTAAGCTTTTAATTGGTATAAAAAGGTTTTTAAAAAAGTTCATTATCAAGGAAATTAAAACAATCAAAATATTTAACTTTTTTTAAATTTTATTTCATTTAATTTTTTTTTTATTTCTTTTTTTTATACGTTATTATGGAAAAAGTATGAAAAATGTTAAGAGGATAGTAGGGGAAGCTTCTGAGAAAGTGAAAACGGAGACAAGACAAGCAGCAGAAAACGTTACACCAACCTTTTTGGCCAAACCACGGTACTCCAAATGGCCATGATACCCTTTCTCAGTTTTAGCCTCGGCATTTTGGTGTCTTCTAGTTACTAACCATCATGCTTGTAAACTTATATTTAGTAAGTATTTCAGCATCTTCTCAAGGTTCCTTTAATGACTCCTGATATTCCACTGAGTCAGAGTCACAAAGTGGTTAAGGAACTAGCCGAGGTAGATGGACAGAGAAATTTGTCTATATTGATAAAGGCAAAAAAAAAAAAGCATGTCCATGTTTTTGAATGTGACTCTCAATAACCCATTGAAATAGCAGCATACAAAATCCAGCTTTATACCTGGAGCTGTATTTGTAATTATAATTTGGGAAATAAAAGAAAGAAGAGGATAAAAAGAGGATGTTTTTCATTTCTCTCATAATTCCATCTGAAAATTAATTAACCTCATATAGGATCACGACCCTTAGTTCGCAAACTTCTGGAATAGACAATCTACTCTAATTCTACTCTATTATTATACAATAGAAAACTATAGATTTTTGGTATATATTCTAGACTCTCTAGGTTTATATTTGTAACTTTCCTGTATACAGCTGTGCACAAATGTTTTTTTTTTTTTTTTTTTTTTTTCAATATGACTGATGGTGCAAAATATATGTTTTTTATTATTTAAGGATAGTGGTCATATGATGTCATTAACTTCTTTTTATAACCTAATAATAACTGAAATCACCCAAACAACCTTGATCAATAGTTACATATCCTTGAATGTTTGGCCACATTATACACACACAGGATTAAATGGCTATTAAAGGGAAATCTCCACACCTGTGATTCTTTGTAATTGTACTTAGTGTCTGTGCATAAATTGAGTTTCTCAGCTCATGAGGTGATGCACTGACTTGGCTGGATACTGCACACAATACACAATAGGTAAGGACAAAAGAACTGCCAATGGACCTGTGTAATTCTTAAACTCTGATAAAGAGGTGGAAAAGTGTTGTTGTTTTCAAGAAGCTTAATAAGGAGGTACTTACACAATTGACTCGCGTGGTCGAGTTGCCAAGAGAAAGCCGTTATTGCAATCGGATGTTCCAACTTGACAGTGATCTGAAGCACAAGGCCAAGTTGACCCTCCAATGGCTACATCAGAAAAAGGTGAAGGTTCTGGACGTGCCATCACAGTTTTCTGACCTCAATATCATTGAGCCACTTTGGGGTGATCTCAAACATGCAGTTCATGCAGGACCACCAAAACATTTACCGGAACTGGAGGCATTTGGCCAAGAAGAGTGGGCAGCTATACCACCTGAGAGAATTAAGGACGTCATGCACGTGCACAGTTACAAAAGACTAAATGCCATCATCGATGGAAAGGGGGAAATACATGATATTAAGAACTAAGGGTATGCAAACTTTTGAACAGGGATTATTTCCTTATTTTCTTTGTCATGTTTTGTTTGATGATGCTGACATTCTGTTATGCCTTACATATGAACTTGAGTCTTTAATATTAGCAGAAAATATATATTTGTTTTGACTTCTCATTTATGTTTTCTTTAAAACCAAGGTACGCAAACTTTTGAGCACAACTGTATATGCTGCCTGGCCAAAAAGACCAATAATAGTGTTAGCAATCTCCTTGTTTTCTTTGCTTGATACAGGCCAATAGTTTTATCCTTCTCAAACAAAGTAACTTTGCCACAACCCTAGGATATGTCCCATGACATGGTGGTTTAAAATGAGAAGCTACTCCCTGCACCAGTTGTTGCCAACTGAACCATATTAATCACTGCAGTTTTATATTTGCACTTCTAGTAGATGCTAAAGTGCATTTTGTTGCTGAGTACAAATGATAATAAATGTCATCCTATGACACCAAATTAAGTCTGTCTGTCTGTCTGTCTGTCTGTCTGTCTGTCTAATTGTATTACTTTAGGAAACTAAATGCCTAGTTTGTGATGAATTTTACTTCATGTTAATCAACCATACAAACATAACTGAGCAAAAATGTAAAACAATAGGCCACATAGGCAAAGAAATAACACAGACTGATAAGATCACGTGTTTTTATGGTTGTTCCTATATTAAAATTTCTGCATTTTAAAAGCACATTATTATTTTATTTTTTTATTCTGTCATTGTTGCCGCTTTAGTTTAAAGGATTTAAGGTCCTGCCCAAATATACCCAGTGTAGAAAACGCTGCTCGCCCCATTTTTTTAGCTGTTAAAATATATAATCAGCCAAAATTTCAGGTTTTTTTTTCTGTGTTGACTATTTGTGTAATCGTCCATAAATGCATGAAATATGTATGAAGAGGAAAACACACTTCAGTTTGCAACATGCATTTAGATACTGGTTTCCAATACATTATGCATATCTAACATAAATGTTTTTTTGTTTATGATATCATTAGGGTAGCTATTATTACACTGGATTATTCTATTACAGCGTTGGAGAGAATAGAGTTATTTATGGTTGGCTCACCTGTACTCCAGCGTATGTGATTTATTAAATGTCATGACTCGACTATGGAGCGCTTTGTGATTTATGAACCTTCCTGCTGCCTGTTGCATGCGGATCCTGTAGTCTTAATTGTTAACCTCAAGAAAAAAAAACAAAAAACATTTGTAGTGGTTTAACCTAGATAGATAAGGTTATATGACTTCAAATTTGCTCTTGAATAATAACCACATGCTACTTTTACTTGTACAGTAGATAACATTCAAAGCAAAGTCCATTCCTTTTGTCCTTAGTTGAGCTGGTGCTGCAAACGAATCGAGTTAAAATCAAAATTGCAATACGGATCTGTGGAATTAATTAATCACTGCAACGCATTGGCAGCCTGTCCAGTATGTACCCCTTAGTCTCCTGGGATAGGCTCCAGGAAAAATTAGAAAAATCTTAGAAAAATAGATTTAAGCTGTTTGATTAAGAGGGCCTAGGAGTCCGAATGCATGTGCTATTTAGTTTTTTACTTTGCAAGTTAGACTAAATATGCAGTAACTTGTTAGTGAATGATCCACAACAGCAAACATAATACTGTAAGTAGATAAAAATAAATGAATGTGTAACTTAAGAAAGAAAAGAAGATTGTGGTCCTAAGTAAATTGCTGTTTTATTACATGGCAAAAAACACTTTTATTGCAAATGTTTGTTTTTTTTACACCTCTCACCTGACCACTCAGTCATGGATTATTTTCTTATAACAGCATGCTCTATAGTGGTCTATTGATTAGATAGAAGTTTTTAATTATAATTTAATTTATAATTAATAATTATACAGGATTACTGTATTGCATAATGGCAGTGTGATCCAAATGATGCTTTCATTATCATTTGTGATTACATGTGCTTTTTTTCAGAACTCATTGGTGAAAAGACAACTGCACACTGGAGAAACATTTTTTGGCATTTAAATTAAAAGAACATCTAGAGATTACTGACCATTTAAAAGCCATTAAAGTGTGGGCAGGTTTGTGTATGTGTCTACTATTATATTATTAGCAGACTGAGTGTATCGTATGTTTTTCTCTCCCCGCAGTGACAGGGCTGGTCAGGAGGATTCAGTGAGGTGATAAGGCAGGGTGGAGAATGCATGCTCTGAAGTGTTTTTCCTTTCCCTCTGTGGAAAGATAATAGCAGAATGTATTTATGCCGCACTCCACTTAGCTAGTGACACAGCTGATAGAGCTGCATGCTCAAACGTTACTGAAGTCACTGAAATAAAAATATTTTGCTACACTGTATGGCCAAAGGTTGGCGAACATCTAACCATAACAGTCAAACATTTGCCCTGCCAGTTTAAAGTTGGAAGCGCTGGAACTAAATGGTCCGAATAATACGGACCTGTTCCAGCATAATACTGCCCTCATGCTCGAAGCGAACTCCCTGAAGACATGGTTTGCCGAGGTTGGAGTGAAAGAACTTGAATGGCCTGCACAGAGCCCTGACCTCACTGAAACTCACTGAACATCTTTCGGTCTTCTCACCTGAAATAGCAGTTCTGATTCAACATCCTGATGCTTTTGTTGCACTGACAAAGATCTGGAGACTATCGTGTGGCCCTGGATTCTACACTCTTTTTCAGTTTGTGGATTTTTCCACTAGAATAAAAACAGAATGTGACCTGCTGTATGCTAAGGTCAGTGAAGTTTACTGTCTCGCTCGTCTGTCCCCACCGGAGTCATGCCATAATCTTGTCTTCCTGAAGCCCCACTACAAGCCCCCCTGTCTTGAGTTAACCAACCAACAGCACACACATTCAGAAAATGGTCTCCTGTGGCTGAGGAGAATCTGAACCACTGTTTTGAAAGTACTGATTGGGGTGTGTTGTAAGGACCTGGAGAAGAAGGCTTTTAAGGATGGTGAGAAGGCTGAGCTTAAGTGCATTTAAAAAGAGCTCAAGTTCAGTCTAAAGGAGGCATGTAGTGAGGCCCAATGTGTTCAACCAGTTCTTCCATTGTTCTGACTGCCTCTGCCCTTCGCCAGTGATTTGTTTCTGTTCTAGTATCACCTCCTGTCCTCCTCAACTACTGTCTCAATTTTCACCCATACTATAGCAAGAGCTCTCTGGAAGAAACATCATGATAAATCCCAGTTCTACAGAAGAGCGGCTTAAAGATCTAAATGATTACAGGCCTGTGGAACTGACGTCTCACATCATGAAGACGTTTAAACGTTTTTGAAATGTTTTACCATCTCCACAGGCCTCCTACAGTTTGTCTACAGGCAGAAAGTTGGTTTTGACGATGCCTTTCATTATCTGCTTCATTAGACCCTCTCCCACCTCGAAAAGGGAAAAGGTGGATAAGGTGCTTATTTGATTTCTCCAGCTTTTAACAGTCCAACACAACTGACATGCATGTGGATTCAAATCTGGTCATCCGCATTGCAGATGAACTCAAAGGCCACAGTATGTCAAGACGAGGGACTGCATCTCAGACGCTATAGTCAGTAGCACAGGAGCACCTTAAGGAACTGTCCTCACCTCCATCCTGTTTACTGTATGCACCTCAGACTTTACATTTAGGGACGCATAGGAGGGCGAATACCGAAGCTTGGTGAGAACTTTATGGCCTGGTGAAGACATTATGGCTGGTGTAGTCTAAACCAGCTACAGCTGCACATCACAGCACAAAAGAAATGGTGATTGACTTTTGTCGTCCATGTCTCCCATTCTACCCGTCTCTATTGAGGGAGTGAATGTTGACATGGTGAAATCTTACAATTAAACGAGGCTGTAGCTTGATGAAAAATTAGACTGGCCAGTAAACATGTACTAGCTGTACAAGAAAAGCCAAAGGTAGTTGTTCTCCTTGAGCAGACTAGTCTTCTTTTAACATCTGTAATAAGCTCCTGAAGATGTTTTACCAGTCTGTCATCTCCATTGTACTTTTTTGTTACTTTTAAGGTATGCTTAGAAGTAGGGATGCTACGAGCTTGGACAAGGTGGTCAGGAGAGCTGGTTTGGTAGTTGTTTTTTTTTTTTTCCAAGCCGAAGAGTATGATCAGTGGAAGACCTCTATTGCAAAGCTATTCAACTGACAGAATCAGGAAATCTTTTGTCTCCAAAGCCATTTGGCTTTACAACACCTCTCTGCAGGGGCATGGGAATGTGGACTGGGAGATCTAGGCTTAAGGCTCTGCTGCTATATATATCATTGTGCACCCAGTATAACATGCTCATCTTTTAGCTTCAGGGTCTGCTCGTTAATTTCAGTATTACATGTATAATACGCAGATAAATTCTTGAAGGTTATCAATGCACTAGTAATTTTGGTCAGCTCTTGCATATACCCTGTGTCTACTGAGTGTATGTGAAATATGCAGTGTGCAATCACATCTATAAACCCTGTCTTTGTGTGATATCTTTAATTTCCTCTGGGATCAATAAAGTATTCATCCATCCATCCATCTATTTATCTATCTATCTAATGTATACTTTTTTGTATACAGTACTATAAAATTCTCTCGAAATGGCGTTGTTTAGAGATTGATAATGAATTTAGGTTCATTTTAGTATCCAAGCCTTTGGATTTGATCTTTTTATTATTTTGCCCTCATTATGAATAATTCATTCATAAACTTGCCGCACTGAAAGGCGTGTCTCTGCTGCTTTAAGTCCACCAGAGACGCTACTAGACCTTTCAACCTCACCAGCCATTAAGAACGGAGCTGCAGAGTATTTTGTCCCACATTGTATGCTCAAGTGCCACTTTGCATGCATTTCAAGACCCTAATTATTGGCTGAGGGGAATTAGATTAAAATGGTGTAGACAAGAAAGTGTAAGAATTAATGTAAGAAAGGAAAAGAAAAGAGGAGATGCATGAGGATAAAGCCAATGAAGGTGAGAGAGATTGTGGAGAGCAGAACCTGAAGCGGACGAAGGCGATAATGAAAGAAGAAAATGTGCATTTCCCAAGTGCAAAGAAGCCACTTTGACAGTTTAATAGATCAGATTCCATTTATGTGCTGCCACAAAATGAATTTCCCTCATATTTCAGATTACACGCCTATATTTTGTATTACCTATACTTAAATTTTTAATGTGTTGTTTTCTTATAATCTGAACTTCCAGTTTTTTTTTCTAATTTAATATATGAATTATCAACACAACTTCCTCATACAGTAGCTGGTGTTAGCTTATTTCCTCATAGCTACTCACCGTGCTGCTGCTTTGCCCCGATAGCCAAGAAATCTGAGTTAGTTTTATCATAATGTACACTATCGACATTAACCAGATTTTCCTTCCCTTTTTCTCTATTCAACATCTCTCCATAATTTACCTGCCTGTTGTTGAGTTCAGTGCTCAGCTGTACCAGTCTCCCTTACTGTCTGTTGATGACCTTGTCTCGACGATAAGAGCCACAGAGATGTACTTGCTATGTAAGGGTTTAAAAGAGTCTCTTCTTCTCACTTGGCATTGAAAGGCCCCTTTGGTTAACAAACTCAAGACATTAAGTGGTGCATGAGAAATGTATTTATGTATTTATTTATTTATTATTATTATTTTTTTTAGCTTAATTATAATTTAATTTCATGGTTTGAATTTATGTCCAAGGTGTCAAAAAATGTGAAAGAATAATAAGGGACAGAGTTTGAGATTGAGTTTTTGGTGGCAAAATTTTTCAAAATTCAAAAATCAGATCCAGAGGTGGATTACAAACACTACATCTGGCGATTTCTTTCTGTAAATGCAAAAAAAAAAAAAACCTGCCCAAAATATATTTTTAATCATTTTTGTTTTTATTCGCAGCACCTCATTATTATAAAATGTATAAAATTTTAAAATTTGCACACAAATTCCAAAGATGTTATCTTCAGGTTGTAACGTACAAGTTTCTCATTCCCTGCTTCTTGGAGATCATGATGTAAATGCATTGTAACTTTTTAACAAACGAAGGTGTCTATTTAAGCAGTATCACATAAGAGAGTGCTGTTGTGCTGTTTATCATAACGGCTGTGATGTCGTAGGCACAAGGGTGCGACTCAGGTGCCAAAGGTATCAATTCCATGATGGTAAACAGCACAACAGCATTCTCTCAACAGCATGACCTCGAATATGATGTTGCCTTCATACACCTACAGTACACCATTCATTATTGACAGATTATGATTTATTTGTTTGTTTAACCAGTTACTTTTACTATGCCAACACACGTCCTTCCATGACTGGCAGAATTAACTACCTGCAACTGGCAAAGTTGGTGACTAACAGTGAGCGACCGACAGTGTATTTAAAAGGGTTGAAAGTAGTTTAAAATAGGTTAAAGATGTATTTTCTTGCCAAAATGCATCCATGACCACACATACCATCGCTTTTGGAAAAAAAAAGGCCAGCTGAGGTGCTACAGTATGTAAGATATCAGTGGTTTAGCTGCTAACTGCTACCTTTTTTTTTTTTAAACGTGCTGTCGTCGGCATGCATGACACGTCTCAGGCCAGACACCCGTCCCGTGATGTGATACTCCCTTTTTCACAAAGAGCTTGTCTCACCCGTTACTCCCTCCGCTCCCAGATTAAAGGCACGACAGCAGCGACCTCAGTTTCCACCTCTGTTCCTTTCATACAGGATCCAGAGGCGCAACAACAGCGCAATATTCCCACTTTGTACCGGCTATATCTGAAAGGAGCTAGTGTGCAAGAGAAGAACTTGAGGTGTTTGGCTTGAGATCACACCAGATAAAAACCCACTTGTCTAGCAGTCTCTGTAATTTCTTACAAAGCACTACTCTATTGATCTCAGCTCAGAAAAATCTATGCTGCAAAAAATAATGGCATTTGAGTGATGCAACATTACTGTTTTTAGTTCCTGGTACAAGCGAACACTTTAATATTTTTTAGATGTGTTAAAGGAAAAGTGATGGTATCTGACAGAAGCCTTCGGCGCATTTCGAATTACTGTTTTTGTTTGTTATTGTCGTTTCAGGATATTGACGGAGGGGAGGAATTGGACATCTCAGAGCTTCCAGATCAGCAACCTGGTGTACGTCACAGCTTTGTACAGGAGCACTTTCAGGCCCAGTACAAGTGAGTGCATGTAACTACTGTATACTACACTACAATGACAGTACCATATGTAGGTCAGGGGTTTGCCTCAATAATGTATTCCAATAATGATCTTCCTGCCTTGGGTATGTGTTCGTCAGGTTAAATGAACTCTCAGTACTTGCTGGGTTTCCTTTGGGTACTCTGGTTTCTTCCAATAGTCCAAAGACATGGGTTAGGCTAATTGGCATTTCCAAATTGCCTGTAGTGTGTGAGCATGTGTGTGCTTGTGCCCTGAGATGAATTGGCACTCTGTCCATGGTGTACCTCGCTCTGTACCCCTAGTCATCTGGGATGGGCTCCAGGGATCCTGCGACCCTGTACAGGATAAGTGAATGAGATAAGTTAAATATATTTAAATATCTTGTTTTCTTTTTTTTTTATTTAACATACAGTAGTTGTTGTAATACAGTGTAGTGGTTGGAAAATGTTTAAATTTTCTATAACTTATCTAAGAAGAATCATCCAACTTTGCTGGAATACTATTGTTAAGCTTAAAAATTAAGGTTCTAAGCCCAAGGTATTGGGATCGGAGTGTTTTTCGGGGCAGTACAGTATGTTAACCCTGCATTTTAAAAAGTACACTTCAGTCTCGCTTAAAACAAGAACATCCAGGAGGTACTCATCATATACCCTCCCACATAGTGCAGTTTAACCTTAAACTCTCTCTCACACACACAAGAATCAATGATGTTTTCACCCTTCAAGGAAACAAATGCCCCATGGCCAGGATTTGTAAGGCTTGATATCAGCTTGTTCGGTTTTCTTCAGTTGTGTGGTTGGGATTTGTCGTACAATCTCTTTATAATGATAGGGATTTTAGGATTTATATTTACTTAATAATCAACAATAGTTATCCTCATAGTGCACATCAATCAGCCATCATTTTAAAACCTTAATATTAGAACCACCTAGGTTTTGGGTTCCCATAGTGGCTATCTTGCGTCATGGCTTCACAGAGCCTTTTAATGTGTGCTGTGGTGTTGTTCACCAGGACGTTGCCAGTTAATCCTTTGGATGCTGTGGGTTGCAGGATGGGGCCTCCGTAGGTGGAGCTTGTTTGTCCGGCGCGTATCATGGGTCCTTGATCAGAATGGGATCTGCGGGCTTTCTGTCATGCCCAGCATTGAATTTTGTTTTGCATTATCTTATTTGTGAGTTTGGACCAGACAGGCTAGCCTTTGGTCCCTGTGGACATGGGGGAGCCTTGGGTGGCCATGATACTGTGGACGGTTTACTGGTACTGTATATGATTGATAATCAGTGTTAATGTCTGTAAGCAGCATATTATACAGTACTGTGCAATAGTCTTAGGCAACATATTATATGCTGTACCAATTTTGTTACAGTGTATACTATGTTTATCATGTCTGCATAATTATGTACAAAATTATTCAGTATTTCCATATATAACTTAAAAATTTATAAACAAATAACATTACAGGAGAATATATGCATGGCCGTAAAGAAAAAAATATATAGTACAAGACAGACCAGTTTTTAAATAGAAACAAAAAACCTAATGTTTTCATAAAAATAGAATGGAGCGAGTGCGACAAAGTTACCAGAAGAACTCGTATTCTCCAGCAAGCTCAGTAAAACCTAACAACTATTTTACTTATAGTACTGTGCAAAAGTAAAAAAAAAAAAAAGATGCTTTTGGAAACATGCATAAAAGAAACTTTTATAAATATATTTGGAGTGAAAACTCATTGTCAGGAGTTTTAGACACAGATTTGTGCAGTTTTATAAGAAAACAGCTGTTAGGTTTTACTGAGCTTGCTCTATTTTTATGAAATCCCTGGAGCGTACATTAGGTTTTTTGTTTCTATCTAAAAACTGGTCTGTCTTGTATTATTTCTTTCCAGCCATGCATATATTCTCCTGTAATGTTATTTATTTATTAATTTTTAAGTTATATATGTTAATACTGAATGATTTTGTACATAATTATGCAGACATGATAAACATGTATAACAAAATTGGTACAGCACATAGTATGGTGCCTAAGACTTTTGCACAGTACTGTATATGTTAAAATAATCTGCTTTAAATATATGCAGAGCTTACAAAACAGCTCATGAACTCAGACCAGCACCCTGATGGATTACAATACAGAGAAATTCAATTCTTTAACAGTGTCTCCTTTTTGTTTTGCTAGCATTAACTATGGATCACAAGTGTTGTAGAACAAACAGTTAGTCTGTGACATGATTAATTAGGTCAATGATTCACAAGCACCGCACTGTTTCTGGTCACAATTAAGCACAGAACGAATGGTTATGACTATAACCTCTGTTCCCTGAAGGAGAGGAACGAGGTACAACACATATAGTATGGGATATCACGCCCTCTCGTGTCCTGGCTGAAGCCACCTTTATTCACGCCGTAAAGGCAGGCAAACCTGTGGTGACGTAGGTGTAGCAGCAATGTGTTGTACCTCGTTCCTCTCCTTCAGGGAACAGAGGTTATAGTCATAACCATTCGTTCCCTTTCAGTCGATTCACTCGGTACAACACATATAGTATGGGACATATATTCACGCCCCGCCGAGTATCTATCAAAGTTAGTCACAAGAACCCTGATAGCTACTCTACTGCATCATGGACCCCGCAGAGAGGACACAATGAGCCACCGAGGGGGCCGTTATATCAAGTCGGTAGAACCAGACAAAAGTGTGTGGTGAGGACCAACTGGCTGCCGCGCAAATCTCACCCACAGACATTCCTTTGAACAGAGCCCATGATGTTGCCATAGCTCTCGTTAAATGTGCTTTCACACCCAGAGGCAATGGGACACTCTTGCTACTATAAGCTAGTGTAATAGCCTCCACAATCCAATGGGAAAGCCGCTGTTTAGACAGCGCTTTACCCTTTACTGGACTGGCAAAGCAGATAAACAGTTGATCACATAAGCGCATATCTACTGTACGGTCCATGTACACCCGTAGTGCACGTACGGGGCACAAATTATGCAATTTTCTCTGCTCATCAGAAGCAAAAGGAGGAGGTAAAAAGCTATAAAGGTCAAAGACCATAGAGCTATAATCAGTGGAGACGACCTTCGGTACATAGGCCGCGTTCGGCCGTAGAGTAACCTTTAACCCATTAGCAGCAAACTGCGTACAGGATGGATGCACGGACAAAGCGTGGAGATCGCCCACTCGTTTAGCAGACGCTAAAGCAAGAAGAAGTGCCGTCTTATATGAAAGAATTTTCATATCTATAGACTCAACTGGCTCAAAAGGAGGACCACAGAGGGCCTCAAGCACTAACAATAAATCCCAAGACGGAACACTGGACCTCGTAGTGGGTCGCAGACGTCGCACTCCCTTTAAAAATCGTACTGCCAGCGGATGAGCCCCTGGTGACACTCCGTCAAAACCAACATGACAGGCTGATATAGCCGCCAAGTACACTTTAATAGTAGAGAAGGAAAGGCCTTTCTCTAATAGTTCTTGTAGAAAAGACAAAATCTCCACCATGGAGCACTGAAATGGAAGAACATTATGTTCTTGACACCATTGCTCAAATGCTCGCCACTTGTAAGCATATAAACCTCTAGTAGACAAGGCCCGAGCACTTTGGATTGTGTCAATCACATTCGGGGGAAGCCCTTTTGCTAACAAATTGGACCTTTCAACAGATAAGCGTGCAAGTTCCACAGCTCGGGACGCGGGTGCACTACCTCTCCCCCTGCCTGAGACAGAAGGTCCCTGAGGAGAGGAAGTTTCCATGGTTCTGCTGCTAGCAGGCTGACTATCTCTGCGTACCACAACTTCGCCGGCCAATGAGGTGCCACCAGGATTAGTGACAGGCCCTGCTGACGTACCCTCTCTGTGACAGGCAGAATCAGTTCTACCGGAGGGAAAGCATACAATAGAGCTGGGGGCCAGGGGTGTGCCAGCGCATCGATCCCCAGTGGGGCAATGCGATCTGTTATGGAGAGGAATAGTGGGCAGTGAGCATTTTCTTTGGATGCAAAAAGATCCACTGCTGCCCTGCCGAAGCGCTCCCAGATCTGAGCTACCACCCATGGGTGTAATCTCCATTCCCTCACAAGCGGGCCCCCTCTGGATAGAAGGTCCGCCCCCAAATTCAGGTGCCCTGGAATGTGAGTGGCCCTGAGTGACAGAAGATGAACACTGGACCATAGCAATAGAGAATGAGATAGTTTCAGCAGGGGAAGTGAACGAGTCCCCCCTTGTCTGTTTATATACGACACCACTGTTGTATTGTCTGTCCTGATCAGAACATGATGGCCTGTTAGAGCCAGACGAAAATGTCTCGGGGCTAAGAACACTGCTAACAGCTCCAAATAGTTGATGTGAAGCCTGCGTTGTTCCTGTGACCACGCCCCCCTGACCGCGGAGCCGTCGCACAGAGCGCCCCAGCCGCTGAGGGAGGCATCTGTTGACACCACTTTGCGAAACGATACCCTGCCTATCGGAGAGCCCTGACGTAATAGCCTGGGTTCCCTCCAGGGCAGAAGGGCTGACATGCATGACGGTGTCACCGTCAGCCTCCTGTTGAGGTGGCGCGCCGCACATAGGCGGTGAGAGCGCACCCAGCGCTGAAACGCACGCATGTTCAACAGCCCGAGAGGCACCACAGTGATCATAGACGCCATCATTCCCATTAGTTGTAAAAACACTCGGAAACGAAGTTTGTGTTGCAACTGAAACAGAGCAAGGCAGCGCTGAAACGCGGCTATTCTGTGCTCTGAGAGACGTGCTCAGCTGGTAACGGAGCATATCTCCAGACCCAGGAATGAACACTGTTGACTCGGAGTCAGTGAGCTTTTCTGCATATTTACTGAGAACCCTAAAGTCTGAATGTGAGACAGAACTAGTGCTGTCTGTTTCTCTGCCTGCTCGCTTGAGCTCGCTATTAGTGCCCAGTCGTCTAAATAGGCTAATATGCGAATGCCTTTCTCCCGAAGAGGAGACAGCGCCGCCTCGGCGCACTTCGTGAACGTTCGGGGAGCTAGTGACAGGCCGAACGGCAGCACTAGGTACTCGTAGGCCACGCCCTCGAATGCAAACCTCAGAAACTTTCTGTGGCGCGGAAAGATCGCTATATGAAAATAAGCATCTGTGAGATCGATCGTAGTGAACCAATCTCCCGGGCCTATTGCATTTAGCAGTTGCCTCAGGGTAAGCATTTTGAACTTGTACGTTCTTAGAAACGTGTTCAATATTCTCAGATCCAAAATAGGACGCAGTCCTCCCCCCCTCTTCGGAACGACAAAATACCGGCTGTACCAACCTGAGTTCGCTTCCGAAGGAGGCACCACTTGAATCGCCCTTTTGCTCAGAAGAGAATTTATCTCTTCCCGAAGCACCGCTGCGGCGGCGTCCGACACCTCGGTGTTGATTATGGAAGAGAAGCGCGGTGGCTTTATGCGAAACTGTAGTCGGTATCCCATAGCGACTGTGTTTTGCACCCATGTCGAGACTGCGCATGCGCGCCACTCGAGAACGTGGGACGCCAACCGGCCTGCATTGATTTCTGAAAGGGGTCTGCTGCCCCCTGGCGTTTCGCCAGAGTGCAGCCTCATCGATGGCACTGGGCTTTTTTGTTTTGCAACATTGTAAACAGGAAAACTCTTTATTGGTTTTAATAATGTAACATTCACATGGTTTACAAAATGCACCATTTTTGGGGCAATCACACTGTAAACATCGAGGGTACTTGCTGTAAGTCCCTGAGAACTTTTTAACACGCCCCAACTGGGGTTCATAACTTGAACATGAACACTTGTGTGTGTGTTTGGGGGGGCTGTGCTTGGGAGACTGTGTTAGGGAAGTGCAGCGCCGTTTGGGACTGATTTCCTGAACATAACGTAGCGGCCTCTTGGGCGGCATTGAGAGAGGAGAAACAGTGTCTCCCTGAGCTCCTCTCTCTTTAAAATCTGAGCTAGGAGAGGGAGGATTCTTCCTCCTAGTCGCTGAATCCTTTCGGACGCCCGGTGGGGGGCCCATACCCCAGGCCGACTGCCGTGGGTTTTGCCTGGGAGGCTGTTGCTTCACCGGTCGAGAGCTCGAGCTAGCTGCCGGCGGTGGTCTCTTATGAGGTGGTCGCGGAGTGGTCATACTTCGAGCCTGTTTGGGCTTCACCTTTGTTGCGGAATGATGTCTCGCAACGCTTCGGCCTGTTTCCTTCTGAAGTCAAACTTTGCCTGAATGGCATCGAGTGACTGGCCGAACAAACCCTCAGCAGACAGCGGTTCGTCCAAGTAGACAGCCCTGTCTCTATCTGGAATGTCAGAGAGTGTGAGCCATAAATGCCTCTGTGCTACCACTGCGCTCGCCATCCCTCTCCCGAGGGAAAGAGCCACACAACGAGACATGCGCAAAATGTAGTCTGTCGCTGTCCTGACCTCGTTAAGCAGCGCACAAAACGGGCTCTCCTGAGGCACCAGTGAGCCGAGCTCTGCCAAACACATTGCCTGATATGTTTGAAGCAGCGTAGCGGAGTTGAGCGCACGAGCAGTGCCCGCTTGAGCGCGGTAAATCTTCTCCAGCTGGGCAGAGGAGAATCTACAATGTTTAGACGGAAGGAGAGTAGGGCCAGACACTCCATGATTATGCGAGGGTGCCAAATAAGCAGCCAAAGATGGCTCCATTGGCGGTGGGCTAACTAGTCCTGCCTTCTCAGCTCCGTCTAATTCCAAATATTGTCCGTAACCGGGCACTGATACACGGGTCGACAGCGGCTTGCTCCATGACGACGTTAACTCGCTGACAAAGTCGGGAAACATGGGCAAGCAGTTCTTAACTGTTGTCGGTTCAGGAGGAAGAAAAAATCCCGCGAACCTTGACGGTTTTTGAGCCGGCTGCGGGGAGGGCCACTCCACCTCCAGCTTCTCGGCCGCTCGGCGGTAGAGAGCCAAAAATGAAGTGTCGTCCCGAGCGGCTAACGCAGTAGCAGCTGAGCTCTGAGCAGGCGGCAAAATTTCATGCTCGTCCTCCGACAAGCCCTGTATCTCTAGGCCGATGTCGAGCACGTCATCGTCCTCGAAAGCATGCTGCTCGGTGCCTGGCTGCTGGCCAGCGCTGTAGGAGAGCCCACGGTCCTCCGACCCCTCGAGATACTCCATCTGGTCCGCCCAGCTAAGTGCGGGGACTTCTGACGGAAATTCCTCGTCAGCAGACACAGGCGAAGCTGGGACTGCTGATTCGGAAAGGAGGGGGTCCTGCTGAGCGACTGTATTTCTCCCCAGGGTCCTTTCCACGAACGTGACCCGTCTTTCCAGCGTTGAACGCCGGACCTGGCGACAAAGCGCACATGACTCTGGCTCAGCTAGAGCTCTCCTAGCATGGAGAAATCCCCAGACAGACGGGGCACGCTTCGTGCTGGTCCTTCTCATGCAAGGAGAAGCCGCACTCCTGAGGACAGGGGCGAACAGCGGACCTCTTCTTAGCTACATTAGCTTCCATGCTCATACTAGCTAGCGCTGTTAGCACAGCTAAACAGAAGCCAACTAACTGAGATGTCGCTAATGTTCTGACTGACAGAGAACTTAAAAGTCAGCGCCCCGCGGGTAGACGACTCACCAAAATGAGGCTGTTGTCGCTAACGCCAACAAGAGCAGTTAAGCTGATTTTAAGCGCAGTCTTGTAACGTAAAACGTAGAGTTTACTAGCAGCACCTAGAAAACTCTACGGAAAAGGTGTTCACAGCGAGGTGAAGAGCGTAAGAACTGAGGGTCAACCGTGGCGACGATGGTTTATAGGTGTAGGCGGGGCTACACCTACGTCACCACAGGTTTGCCTGCCTTTACGGCGTGAATAAAGGTGGCTTCAGCCAGGACACGAGAGGGCGTGATATCCCATACTATATGTGTTGTACCGAGTGAATCGACTGAAAGGGAACTGCTAATTTCAATAAGCCGATCAGCTAATGCAACACTAAAAGACAAGTTCTAGTTAAAACTTTATGAATAGATCTATGCTAGCTCTCTTATACCAATGGTAAAAGTAGTAATGTAGTGATATGAAATGTCTGCGAGCTTCAAGCAGAGGTGTGAGACTTTCGTGCCTCCATTATTTAAATTAGAGTTTATATATTCTGTATTTTTGAGTTTTTTCCCCTTTCTTAAGAATCTGGCAATACTTGATTATGCCAAAAAGTACAGTCCTGCTGAGACAGAACCTGCCTCAATATGAGTGAATAGTAGAGAAAGTCACACAGTCACTGAGCCACTGTGACAGCATGACAGATGTGATCAGTGACTAAGTGTGTTATTTAATGATTCAGCGTTTAATGAAATAATTTGAGCTCAATGAGACATTTAAGAGTCTGATTAACTGATCTGATCAATATGCATCAGTCTCTGTTTCTGTCTTCCGCACATCTCAATGTCTCACCTCCCAGACGAAGGCCTGTGCTTCTTATAGATTAGAAGGGCATACATGATGTTTTTACAGATTGCTATTGATATTTTTAGTTGGATGGGCATCGATGCGTCACTAGAACTGGCTCTGCCTCTGTATTGTTACAACTTACAGTAGGCTTTAGCGAATAATCACATGTACTGTAGGTATCACACTTAATGCAGTTAGGCCACAGTTGCACTGTGATTAATGACAGGAGGATGGTATACGATGCTGTAAATATGTAACCGTAGGTACTGTATGGGAGTCAACTTTTAACGTTATCAGTAAATTGAAGAAGAACTCCTGAATTTTGGGGCCAGGCTCTGGACTTGAAAAATACCACCTGATGATGCTTTTTTTTTTTTTTTTTTTTTTCTTTTGCCAATCTGTATTTCATACACTCTTCCGCTGTTGGAAGCCTTCTGCATTACATTTCAAAATGTTGTGCATTGTGCAATGCTTCTCTGCTCACCGTAGTTACCATCGCCTTCCTATTCCAGTAGATCAGCAATTAGATTCTATAGATTTGCTATTATGAAACATAAGCATTACCATGGAAACTATGACTACGGCTAAACTATGGTTAATGGTAATGTTATCAAAAACCAGAACAAAGAAACAATAGAATAAACGAACAGTAACAGCAGCCCCAAGACAAGACCCAACCGAAAAATCGATTCGTACATAGATAGAGATGCTAATCAAACTCCACAGTGCGCAGGTGAATACAGTAGAGACAACATGATTGTGGTGAAGTGCATGCTGGAAAATGGAAATGTCAGTATAGGAGTCCTAAAGAACACAAAAACAGGGAGGAATACAGGGAAAACCATAACAAATACTTAAGCCAGCATATCTGTTATCAACAAACAAACCATGGACAAAGTCACTGAGACCATATTTTCTCCAGTCTGGTGAAAACTTAACCTGAAGCTCTCAGGTATTTGGATCTGGATCTAATAATTTTTTTCATTTATTTATTTATTTTATTTATTTTATTTTATTTTTTTGCAGTGTGATCCTGCCACGTGATTGCCGGATTAAATGATGCGTAAACTTGCGAGCGTACAGGTGTTCCTAATAATGTGGACAGATTGGCAGATGTCCAAGTATCCGCGCTGCGGCCCGGGCCTATTACTGGGAAGGCTGGTTTCATAATTCAGAAGAAGTTTTGTCATCAGTTTAACCTTTTGATGGGTTACAGACTGCATGACATGAATATTGGATTTTTCACAGGATTCCAAATCCTTTTTTTGGAGGGCTGTGCCAACTCAATTGCCAGCTCGAATGGTATGAACATTTATTTAACCTATGAAGATTTTTTTTCCTTCTCCAATTTTGGAAACAGCTTCAGCTCGTGGTAGCTAAATAAAATTTATGCTCATACAGCAATCAGCCATAAGATTAAAACCTTAACACATTATGCTCAATAGTGTGTGGATTCCCCTTTGTTCCACCAAACCAGCCCTGAGCTCTCGAGGCATAACTCCACAGGACGTCTGAAGGTGTGTCTGGCACTATCCTTTCAGTTGCAAGGAAAATGGCAAGGTGGTGTCTTCATGGATCGCATTTGTTTGTCCAACACATTCCATGGATGCTTTACCAGATTGAGGTCAATGTTGTTGAACTGGATTTTAAATTCTCCCCATCTCAGTCTGTTAGAGTATCCATGGAATGTGCTGGACAAACAAATCTGATCCTTGAAGTTGCAAGGTGGTGCTTTCATGGATCAGATTTGTTTTTCCATCACATTACATGGATGCTCAATCAGTCTGATTCCAGATCAACAACCTTGACCTCTTTGCCTGCGAAGCCTTATACACAGCAGGCTATGATGCAGGGAATGTCCTGATACCTTTTTATCAGAGCCAACATTATACTTTTTTTTTTCAGTAGTTTGTGCTACGTTGGCTTTTCTTTGGGATCTGACCAGACTTGCATAGCCTTTGCACCCCACAGGCATCAATAAGCCCTGGGGGCCCATGTGACCCTGCGACTAGTTGATAATCAGTGTTACTGTTATGTGGTGCTAATGTTATGGCTCATCAGAGTGTAGTAATTGCAATAAACTGTACATTGCGTGAACAATTATTGGTCCACTGTTCCAGATAACATCTGTAAAAGACAACGTCCTATAAATTAGTAAAATACTGTATGTCACCAGACATTTTTTTAAATATTTTTTTTCCTCACTAAGGAAAAGGTAAATAAGTGGTTTAGTTTTCAGCAAGTGGCATGCATCCAACCTAAAATACTAGATATCTTTTCGACGTCAGCGTGTCACTTGAGCACGTCCAATCCAGACTGCTGCAAGGCTGAGATTATGTCACACACACACACACACACACAAACAGACAGAGAGAAAACATTACGCAACCAGCCACAACTTTAGTTTGTTTGAGGATTTGTGTGAGCTTTATCCTTAGGAATCTTACTTGATCTGGGAAGAATCAAATCAAATACCTTCATCCATTAGAGTAAATATTCACAATCTTAAATCTTAATCAGCTTGGGTATTCAGCTATGAGTCAGTACATTAATCTGACATCCTGTGCTTGGGAATACTTACAAAAAAGAAAGAAATGATTAAATACCAAAAAAATGAAACCTGGATCAGTGCATGCCAAATTAAAATGAAATAAAATCTGTTTAAAAAAAAAAAAAAGTAAAAGTATTGTTAAGAGGTAAACAGAGTCTTAAGATCAATGATTGTACAGTACATGCTCTGCTTTCTGTAAGCCTACCTTTTAAAATAAAAGAAATTCTAAAACAATATTTAGCATGGCAGGAATGTACCTGTGTGTGTGGTCTTATTGTAGTCAGTATTGTATTCCGGGAGGTGTTATGTGCTTTTACAAACACCAGCAGTGTTCAAGAGGAAACAACTGTATGCTGTCAAATTGATTAAAATGATTACAAGCGCTGTTGAGACGAGGAGTTTTATTTGCAGATCTGTAGTTCATCACTATGTGCCAGAATCATAATTTTGGAAAGCGTACATGTTCTTGCTTCCATAACTCTAAAACCAAGTCATAAATAACACTCTTGATTATGATATAATGCAAATGGTATTACATAACACCCACAGTTCTGAATCTGAAGTGATGCAGCACTCTGCAAAAGTCTTAAGCCAGCCCTAATTTGTTCATATTTTGAACATACTCATATGCTCTTTCAAAGAGAGAGACTTTTTGATATATTTTTTTAATGCAGTCTTGAGGAATTGGAAATCAGGGTTCTTTTTGGCTCTTATTTTTAGTCGAGTGTTGGTTAAGCCACAGAGTGACCTATGAATCGTTCAAGGGTATAAAAAGATCGAACTTACTGTAAGGCATGAACCAGTGAGAAACAGGTGCTGATAATGACAGATGATCAGGCCGCTGATTGATGCTGAATGCTGAGTGATTGGAACAGACGAGAGGGGAAATGAGGCTGCTGCTGAAGTTGTTACATAAACAATCACTTTTGTTGGCACTTTGCAGCCTGTAACTGTGAAAACGTTTGGTCTCATTTCTTTAATCTGTATCATTTCCACTTGCACTCCCAGCATTAAGATTAATGTTGAATAATTTCCGTTTTTTAGTTGGAACAATTTTGCGATGACGTTCAAGGTGGGCACACGACAGGGGGACAGTGTTGGTACAACGTTGATTTTAAGAAGGTACAATGAGCTTTTGCAATGTTGCAATTTTAGTCTTTATTTGGAGCATTTATGCTGATTAACTTTCATTTGCACCCGAATGTTTGTTTTTGTGTTTTTTTGTCGCATTTCCAGCACTGTGTTGGGATCATTCATTATCCGATCGTCATACTGTATAGTCAACATTGTTCTGACATCATTTCCTTAAAGTCCTTTTTTTTCAAAAACAAAGTCATGCTCTGTCCCAGCATCTGAAACACTGCCAAATTAATGTCACTACAATGTTTTGACAACTAAATATTCCTGCCTGGCTGCCAAGTCACTGAGTCATTTCATTACGCTTGTAACCAGATACTGTAGGTAAACATGTTAAAAACAACAAAATGTCCATTAATGGGTTCCTAGTACACCTGAAAGAGCTGTGTGAATATTTAACCAGGAAAAGGGAAGCAGTGTTTGTAAATCATTAGTCAATGGTATTTCAGCAAAGCTGAATTTCTCTTCCTTGGGATTTTCCTCTCTGCTGTTTCTGACTTGTACATTTATTTAGACATTAAAACCATTAAAAAAAAAATGATCCATTTAAAAGCCTATTTAAAAAAAAGACAATTGACGAAGACAAAAAATAAATCTGAAATGTTCGAACACATTGGCGCCCAATGCAGCTAAATGTAAAATTTGGAATTGGAACATTTGTCACAACAACAATGTAAAACACATAAGAAACCAGCAGTGGCTTCTGACAACAGACTTTAACCACAACATAGCCTCAAAATAAATCCATAAAAAGTCAAGAGGCTTTCACAGTAGGCTTGTGCTAAAGGTAGTGATTTTTTTCTTTTTTTTTTTTTTTTTTACAGTTGAAATTCAAAAATATAGTCATCCAGCAACTCGTTCTAAACATTTAGACGTACTTTTGTTTAGTTCAATACAGCAAGTTCTTTTCCTGTCACCATCGTCAGTGTACAAGCCATACATAGAAGAGCTACCAGGGTTGCCAAGTGGTCTAAAAACCACTCCAAAGAAATTCAGTACTTAAAAAAAGAGAACATTGTGTGGAAAACTTAGTGCATCGATCAAAAATAACATAATATGTTTAAAATAATTTGTAATATCCACTAATTAATTAATTTCTAAGGTGGCATGCTGGTGTAGTGGTCAGCACTGTGGCCCTTCACCTTCAGGGTCGAGTGGAACGGACAGCTTGTTATCAACGTGTGGAAGAGATGCATCTGTCTGTAGGAACTGTACACACAACCATTCAAACACCACAAACTTGCACATTAGAGGGAACTTGATGATATCTAAGCGCTAATAAAGGTAGTTTTTAGTTTCACAACTGTGACAATCAAAAGTCCTGGTTTGACTTGAACGCCCTGCCTATAATATTTCTTACCTGTTTTTTTTTATTTTAGATTAGATAACCTTAACTTATTTCTTATGGAACCATATATTTTAATACAGGGTGTACAAACATCTTTGACTAGTGCTATACAGTAATCCAAACAAGAAACCGGTCAGAAGGGTCATTAGCAGGAGTGGCAAGGGTGCAACAAGAAAGGTCTGTGGTATATAAGGTTTGTTTTCAAGCTATGCTCATTCGTCCATTTGTGTTTTCCTTCATGAAAGAGTCCTAATTTAAAGCCAGCAAATACCAAAGCGGTGATGTGTACAGGTTCTTAACAATGTCACAGCGCAGCTTCAGTCTTATCTCCTGTACTCTCGTAAACAAGTCCTGCGTCATTACGTCCACAGTCTCACACCATGACATCATAATGACTTTGGTACACATACACTCCAGTCCATTGAAACAGGACTTAGGAAGAGATCTGTGGCATAAGGAGTGGCCTGGCTCAATCATGACTACACACCCAACACAGACACCCAGCAAATATCCTTTTAAACCACTGAATTGTTTTAAATAATGCAGAAAGACTAGTTCATTCAACATTGTCTTCCTTTTTCAACAAGGTGAAGGAAACCTGTTTTCCTACTGAAGATCCCTTTTCACGATTAAATGGATCGCAATGGAGCAGTATCGTATTCCTGTAATATTCCGGCCTTTGTTCACAGCGGGGTGTTCACAGGGACATGCTGGTAAAAAGTTCACATTTAGTGCCATTTAGGAAGATGTGTGTAAGTATATCGACAAAACCGGTTTCTAAGAGGCTGGACAGGAAGTATTTTAGTTTTATGGTGTAAACCAATAGCTGCTAATCTTACTCACTCACTCTCACTCACTCGCTCACTCATCATCTATACCGCTTAATCCTGTAATCAGGGTTGTGGAGGCCTGGAGTCTATCCCAGGAGGCTTAGGGAACGAGGTGAGGTACATCCTGGACAGGAAGCCAATCCATCGCAGGGTACACACACATGCCCTCATAAACACACTATGGGCAATTTGGGAATGCCAAATAGCCTAATCTGCATGTCTTTGGACTGTGGGAGGAAACCGGAGTACTCGGAGGAAACCCATCAAACACGGGGCTGTGAATACTTATGTGCTTTCTCAATTTTTATTTTATTTTTTTATAAATTTGCCCCCCCCAAAAAAGGAAACATTTTTCATGTTGTAATTATGGGGTGTTGTGTGTAGAATTCTGGGGAGACAAAATGTGGTAAAGGTGATGTGCAGTGAATACTTTCTGGATGCACTGTATGTGTGTGTATATATATATGTATGTATGCATGCATATGTATATATATGTATATGTGTGTGTGTGTGTATATATATATATATATATAGAGAGAGAGAGAGAGAGACAATAGAGATAGACAATATATTACAGTATATATATATATATATATATATATATATATATATATATATATATATATATATATATATATTTATTTATTTTATTTTTTTTTTTTTAATGAAAGTGTTCTCCATGTTGCTCCCATGTCATAGACTGGCCAAGTGCAGTCATATGACTACACACAGTAATATGTTTTTAAGGGACTATGTGAGCATCTACAGTAGGGAATGTACAGTATTGTCAAAATTTAAAAAGAATATGTTGATTCATTAATTATAATCGAATTATTTGCCCAACCTTAGTTCATACGTCACACAGTTCATACTCTTCATATTTTTTGAGATACTTAGATTAAATTACAGACCTTTATTTCATTCTCAATTTTCCTGTATTCTTCATTAAGACGAGTAAGAGTGAAGTAGTAGAATATGTGAGGAGTGTTCAAGTCAGAACAAGACTTGCCATTAAATTTCTCATGAAGAAGGTGTAAAACTGATTGACATTTATAGAAGACTTTTAGCACAGTATGGTGATGAGACTCTTATCAGCAATAAAACATTTTAATGATGTTCTATGAACAGAACTTTTTTAAACACATCTATAAATGATGATCCTGGCCCAGGTGGTTCGGAGCCCGGCACAGTCGTCCCCAGATCCTTGAAAATCAGTGTCACCAAGAGACACATCTGTCTGTGGGAGCCGTACACACAATTATTTCACACGTGAAGCAGGCTGATCATCGCTCCAGCATACCGAGAAAACTTTCTTCCTTGATGGAATCCAAGCACTAGTGAAACGCTGGGATAAGTGCATTAGTGTAGCAGGGGATTTTATAGAGAAATAAAGGTAGTCTTTGACTTGAACACCGCTTGTACCCGCATATGGTCATATGATCAGCCATCAAAAACATAGACTTTGACCTAAACCTGTCAAATTCTATTGATAACTGGTGATGATATTACACAATTCCATCAATCGAATGGATTTAAAGTGAAAGTGAAAATAAATTCTGAATGAAACATTCTTCTCCTGCATAGTATAAATCCTTCGCCACACATAAGCAGACTATTTTCAAAATGTGACAATACCATGTTTCCTAAGAAATGCTGTCTTTAGCCTAACATATTGTTGTTTTTGTTATTATTTAAGGCATAGTGTTTTTTAATACTTGATATTCAGACGATCGAAATTCAGTTTTAGATAAAACTAAGGACAATATCTAGGGAACCTGGAGAAGTGTATAAATAGTTCATGCATGAAAATGGTATATGAACTGTATACTGTAGATGGAAGTTCTTCAAGTATTTTAGTTAAATCACTCCGCCTAATTTGATTTCTTATTGAGTTTGATAACAGCATGTTTAAAAGGTGGCTGAAGCTATATGAAGTTAAATACTTTTGCACATGTGGTTTACAAGCCCTAGTGTGCACAGGGTGTATAGGCAGCCCTAAGCAGAGCACTCAGCAGCTCATCTGTGCAGCTGGAGTGAGTTGTTTGTATGCAGGGAGCAGCTACAGCTGATTGGTGTCTTTTCAGGAAGACAGACTCAGTGGGTGAGCCGCAGCTCTGTTATTGAACGAGGGAGCAGGCAGCTGGCTGAGGCTGAATAGACCTTTCTTAAACCTCTCTCTCTCCTTTTCTCTTATTCTCACTCTCTACATGCCGGGTGTTGAATGTCGATGCTGTAATTGTTCCAATTTGTCTTTTGTATTTAGTTCTTATGTAATAATTACTAGATTGATATTGTAATATGTCTTTGGATCAATTAATTGGAGCATCCAGTTTGTCAGTTACAGAGAATCTCTGCATTATTTTCAAAGCAAAACAGATGTGTGAATTGTGCTTTTAAAAAAAAATTTTAAGGCAGTGGTAAGAATGATGCAATAAACTGGAAACGTTTTTGCTTATCTGTCTAGCGGAAACTACAAAAAGTTTTCTTAATCGACTCTGTCTGACATCACTTCCTGTTGAACTGATCTTATTCCCTTTAACGCACCTATATACTGTATATAGGTACTTAACTGTTTAAGCGATAGAAGAGGACAGGGTGTGTTGTTAGAAAATACTTGTTGATGAGGTGATGGAGCAAAGAATAGCACCAACACTGAAATTGTTTCTTTTCTAATAACAGGATGTGCCGTTTTTACAATTTCCCAGTTATTATACATTTATATTAGTGCATTATTAAAAAAAAAAAAAAAAAAGGTTTGTTAAAAGTTCTTTTCTTGTAGAACTCTGTATTAGAGAATAACCTTTTTAGGTAGGTTTCAAGTAAAACACCTATAGTAACCAAAGAAAAGAACCTTGAGGGTGAACCCTAGTCTAATATCCCAATTTATTTATTTATATATCTGTGTTTTCTTTTTCTTAGGTCATCTCTGACATGTCCTCATTGCCTTAAACAGAGTCACACCTTCGATCCTTTTCTTTGCATCTCTCTTCCCATCCCTTTGCGCCAGACCAGGTGAGTACAGCTCAACTCCATTTCCTGTGACCTCTGATAACATCTGATGACCCCTGATTGGTGTCCTAGGATTTATCGACCTGTTGTAAAGCAGGGGTCATTGGGTTCAATATTGGAGAGCTTTTATCCAGCACTGTTTTATTTATTTATTTATTTATTTATTTTACAGAGTATCTGGTCGAAATGTTGTGGTTATGGGTGTAGCATATTATCATAACGGTGATATCAACATGAAGACCTTGATTCAGTGCTTCTGCATATCGAACAATACATTCAACTGACTGTATAATGATGTAGGCTATTTGTCATAATTATACAACAATTATTATTATTAACAGAGGTGGGTAGTAACGACATTTACTCGAGTAACTTTTAGCGCTACTCTTACTTCGCTACATTCAGCTACACTCGACTCCTTACTTTTCTAACCACTTATTCGGCACTTTAAATATTATTTGTTTTTCCCGGAAAAATGGCATAAATATAATTAACAAAATAAACTAGAGGCTAAAAAAAAATAAGTTTTTTTACATTTGTTCTGCTGGACACAGTTTATGGTAAATCTCGACCTCTTGTACATGTTCTAATATTATATTCTGTCTGCTGAGCCATTTGGAGGAAAACTGAATATACAGTAAAACTTACACTGGAAATAGTTTACACTGTTCAAACATACATATGTCACCTACAGTAGGTGTTCGTTTCAAAAGCGTTATATTGTGAAAAAAGGGAGATTAGGAAATTTGTGTTTCTTATTCCTTAATTTGCTATTTTGTAAAGATATTTAGTTTTAATCATTTATTTGGAAATGTAACAATTTGTACATTATTCTATCATTTTGTCTGGCTGCTTACATAATTTCTTTAAAAAAAAAAACAGACATTATGATGAAACAGTTACTCAGTACTTAAGTATCTTTTCGCCGAATACTTTTTACTTCTACTCGAGTAATATTATTTTGAGGTACATCTACTCTTACTTGAGCAGTACATTTTTTTGGCTACTCTACCCACCTCTGGTGCTGATATAGAGTCATAGGTCATAGTTAATTAGATTTATCACTTCACCTCACAGGTATTCTAATCAGAGGTCATAGAGTCATAGGTCATAGTGTTAAGATTATAATAAGTTAAAGGTAATAAGTTGAGAGATTAATGCCTTTTATTCTCTGCTATCAAGAAGTTATTTGATTTGTAAAATTTACCACACTTTTAGATTTACCACACTTTATATGAAATGGAATTGTGCCGGCTCAAAAAAAACACTTGATTGGTTAAAGTGCCTGATGGCTCTGGTTCGTTCTAATGATTATTAATTACACTAAATGTCAGTCCCACTTAATGCTATTTCCACCAGACATGGAAGGATGTGCGTTGGTGGAGCCAAACAATATCAGCATAACAACAGCACTACCGTGAGTGGGATGTTGCTTTAAACAGCACAGACTGTGGCGGTGTATAACAAAATGCAAAGGAAGTTTGCAAATTTTCATAAGTCAGTATTCTACAATAAAATATAATTGTGCTGAATCTATCAATAATAATAATAATAATAATCTGGAACTGGTGGCACGATGGGCAAGTTTTTATCAGTGTCGCTTTACTACCCAGGGTCATGGTTTAATTCCTGTCTCGGGTCTCTGTGCATGGAGTTTGCCGGTCTCATGGAGTTTTCACCCTGTGCTTTATGGGTTTCCTTCGGGTGCTTCGGTTTCCTCCTACAGTCCAAAGACATGCAGATTAGGCTAATTGGCGTTCTCAAATTACCTGTAGTATGTGTGCATGTGCGTGCGTCTGTCCTGTGAAGGACTGGCAACCTGTCCAGGGTGTACCCCACCTCGTCTCCTGGGATGGGCTCCAGGCGCCCGCGACTCTGTATACAGAATAAACGGTATAGACGATAAATTAATAAATT